>NC_133647.1:135692667-135860972 GCF_009905375.1 Apium graveolens
GGCAGCGTTTATGGACCTGATGAACAGAATTTTCAAGGAATACTTGGACAAGTTCGTTATTGTGTTTATAGACGATATTTTGATTTATTCAAAGACAGAAGGATCATGCGGAACATTTGAGAACAGCTTTGGAGATTTTAAGGAAAAAGAAGTTATATGCTAAATTCTCGAAGTGTGAGTTTTGGTTACAGGAGGTTCAGTTCTTAGGACACATAGTCAGTAATGAAGGGATCAAAGTGAACCCAGCAAAGATTGAGGCAATTACAAATTGGGAAAGACCGAGAACACCCACTGAAGTAAGAAGTTTCTTGGGATTAGCGGGATATTATCGTCGATTCGTTCAAAATTTCTCAAGAATTGCAACACCATTGACAAAGCTTATACGGAAGAATGAAAAGTTTATATGGAACGACAAGTGTGAAGAAAGTTTTCAGAAATTGAAGCAACGATTAATCACAGCACCTGTTTTGTCACTTCCAGACGATCAAGGGAATTTTGTAATTTATAGCGATTTCTCATAAAGGACTAGGATGTGTTCTGATGCAGCACGATAAGGTGATTGCGTATGCGTCAAGGTAATTGAAACCACATGAACAGAAATATCCTACTCATGATTTGGAGCTAGCTGCCATAGTTTTCGCTTTGAAGATTTGGAGAAATTTCTAGTATGGAGAAAAGTGCGAGATTTACACAGATCACAAAAGCTTGAAATATATTCACACAGAAGGAACTTAATATGAGGCAAAGGAGATGGTTAGAATTGATCAAGGATTACGACTGCACTATTAATTATCATCCCGGTAAAGCAAATGTTGTAGCAGACGCGTTGAGTCGGAAGGAAAAGTTAAATGTGTTATCAGTACCTGAAGAGTATATAAGGAATTTTAGAAACTGGAATTGGAGATTAGAGTTTGCAAGCCTGATGAAGCAAAAGTGTGCAGTATGACTTTCAGCCGGAGTTGTTAGAGAAAATAAAGAAGTGTCAGGAAGATGTAATGGATCAAGATATAAATGTTTGGTAGGTGAAGAATTATGCACGTAAAAGGATGATCAAGGTATTCTTAGGTTTTCTTCAAGAATTTGGATTCCACCGGTGACGGAACTGAAGAATGAAATTTTCAGGAAGCACATAATTCAAGGTATTCAATCCATCCAGGGAGTACCAAAATGTATAGAGATTTAAAGGAGAATTATTGGTGGCCAGATATGAAGAGGGAAATTGCGGAATGGGTTAGCAGATGTTATACATGTCAGAGAGTTAAAGCCGAACATCAAAGACCAAGTGATTGCTATAGCCATTGGAGATTCTAGAGTGGAAGTGGGAACATATTGCCATGGATTTCATAGTTGGATTACAAAGGACAAGAGCTAATCATGATGCTATTTGGGTTATAGTGGATAGACTTACCAAGTCAGCTCATTTTCTGCCTATAAATGAAAGATTTTCGCTCGATAAGTTAGTCCATATGTACCCGAAGGAAATCGTAGTTCGTCATGGAGTTCCTGTGTCTATTGTATCTGATCGAGATCCAAGATTTAATTCAAGATTTTGGAGGAGTTTTCAAGAATGCGTGGGAACAAGACTGAATATGAGTACAGCTTACCACCCACAGACGGACGGCCAAAGTGAAAGAACGATCCAGACGATTGAAGATCATGTGTTGCTGTTTTGGTGTCTATTGATTCAAAGGAAGTTTGGGGTACGTAAGCGATTTACCTCTGGTAGAATTATGCCATACAACCAACAGGTGTATCACATGCCAGTATTGGGCATTGCCCAGGCTCCCTACGAAGCCTTTATGGACGCAAGTGCAAGATCTCCAGTGTATTGGGACGACAGTAAGTTCGGAGAAACGTAAAATACCTTGACCTAATTCAGTACAGTAAGACAAAGGAAGGGGTTTGAAATTATCCAGAACGAAAACGACCACACATGATAGCGCACCAAAACCGCTCAAAGGAAATATGCGGACCAGTCAAGGAACATACATGGAATTCGAAAGAAGGGAAAGCTTTGGTATTACTGAAAGTATCACCGGGGAGGGAACTAACGAGGTTTGAAAGAAAGAGAAAGCTGAGCCCAAGATATGTCGGGCCCTTTGAGATTCTAAAGCCGTGCGTTGCAAAAGTAGCTTACGAATCTGGCGCTTCACCTCCGCTAATATGGAGCACATTCACAATGTTTTTCACGTAATCGATGCTTAAGAAGTATAATCAGACTCCAGGCATGTAATAGAATATGAGCCAATAGAGCATCAGGCAGGATTTGTCATATGTAGAAAGTCCGGATAGGAGATTCTAGAGGAAAAGAGAAGGTATTGAGAAATAAAGTAGTAAAGCTAGTAAGAGTATTATGGAGAAACCCAAGGTTGAAGTGTCAACCTGGGAATTAGAAAGTGATATGAGAGAAAAGTACCCTCGTTTGTTTTCTTAGGAGATTTGAGGACAGAATCCTTTTAAGGGGGGAAGGATGTAATATCCGGGATATATCGTGTAATTATTTTTGCTAATAAATAATTATTATATGTGTTCAGTATCTATTCTGTGAATTATTTGTTAAGTGTTAAATGTGTTTGGATGTTTAAAAATATTATTAATTGAGTATTTTAATTTTTATATGTCCAAAATAAAATATAGATAATTGTCATATCTTCCTAATTATTTTGATGTTGATTTATGAATTTATAGGAATCATATGAATTTTATAAAATCTTTATTCCGGGTATTTAAAATCTATTTTATAAAAATGGGAACCAACCGACGTCATATGTTGTTACGTTTTTAGAACCCGAAACTCTTCCGAGAACTCCTTCCTAACCTAATTGTAATATTCCGAGCATTTTCCATGTTTTGACTTTTTCGATCCGGCGTACGGTTTGTCCTGCGCGGGTCCCGGCACAACATTTTCGATACAATATTTGTTTCGGTAAATCAATAAAACTCGTATTTTTGATAAACGGGAGCTTTTTATTAAACTATCATAATTATCACCTCGTAATACCTGTAACCAGGCGCTGAGACCAAGACCGCAGTACAAATTGCACTGATTTGGATAATTATCCTGAAAACCGATACCGTTTGGATCAGTTTTTATATAAAAATGTACCGTTTTATATCCGGAATGATCCAACGGGATACTAATTTCCGATAATTATAAATAGCCTTTTACCGTATTTTATTTCGTATCAAAATCATTTGCAGACAGTTAATTATATAATTTTCCAGAGAAAAACCCTAAATTCTTAAAACCTTCTGAGAATCAAACTACAATTTCAAGGTGTTATTGAAATCAGTTGGAAAAGTTGGAGTAACCAAATCGAAGGTCTCAAGGAGTACTATCAGATTCTGTGTTCCATATCACTGCAGAAATCCAGGTTTATTTTCTGAAATTTATTTATTTTCGAATTATTTTATTAAAATATGAATTTTTGTCGGATGATTGTTTGAATGATTTGATGATTTAATGTTGTAGAGCTTATTTTCCTGATGATTTTCATATGTCATACGTCTGATTTGGAGTTCAATAACATGCTCAAAAGTGGGTTTAATTCTTGAATTTTAAAATTAGGGTTTATAACCCGTATGAAGATTTTCAATTGAAATTTGGGGCTTTTTGATCTAGGGGTTATTAGCTGTTGATTTATAGTGGGATATGTTCCTTATGAAATTTGCAATCGATTGGTATATAGCTCGTTAGCAGAGGATTAATGAATCGAAGGGAGTTGTGTTTTGAAGATTTACGGTGTTCGCCGGAAACCGGCGATGTTTTTGGCCTATTTTCGGCCAGGACAGGGATGATTGATGTGTTTTGATTGCACGAATGGATTTCTGGTGTTTTGTAGTATAAATCTGGAGCAGATGGTGAGGTGAGGGTGCCGGAATCGAGTTCCCGGCCACCCATGAGTTCTCCAGCGACGGGGGTGTAAAAATTACAGTTTAGTCCCTGGACTTTTGGAGACGATGAAGTTTGGTCCCTGAAGTTTCCAGAGTTTGCAAATTTAGGATTCCTGTTTTAAAAATATTCAAAAATCATATTTCCTATTTATTTTTATTATAAAAATTCGATTTTAAATCTCTGAAAATTCCAAAAATTATTATTTTAATTCCAAAAATTATTTTTAATTCAAAAATAAATCTGAATTAATTAGTTAATTAATTTCAGTTAATTTTTAATTGATTAATTAGTCAATTAATTTGAAAATTAATTGATTAATTGATTTAATTAATATTTATTTAATTTTAATTAAATATTTAATTAGATTTAATTATTTAAAAATGATTTAAAAATTTTGAAAAATAGTTTCGAGCTTTAAAATATTATTTTAAATTATCTTCAAGGCTCGATAATTATTATAAAATTGTTTTGAAGCCAGAATTGGCCAGCCGAACCCTGTTTATTTTTCCGAAATTGATCCAACGACCCGTTTTAATTCCGAAAAATGTTTTAAAAATCATTTTAAATATCCGAAGGACTGTTTATGACCCGAAACTTCTTTATAAATGTTATATCATTGATTATGTGACGTGTTATGTGCTATATGTGACTTGTTTATGTGCTATATGTGACTTGTTGGTCAACTGTCGGTCCATATATTCGATGTTTACTTGTTATTGCGTAACTTTCAATCCGTTAATTGGATTTGGGTGAAACGAAGGGTAGATAGAAGTATGTTTCGAACATAATTATATGAGTCGAATATTGATAGATGCTTATGATATGTGAGCAGAAGAGGCAAGGCGTAGGAAAGGGAAACAGGTAGTCGAGGAGTAAGACAGTGGTGATTGAAAGCGAGTGCAGTATAGTAAGCTAGTACCAGCCAAGTGTTCTGAACTTTCTCGAGATATTGTAGTAATTGATAGTCCTGTTTGATATTGCAAGTGCTTTGAAGCACTGAACCCTAAACCATGATTCCAGTTATTGATCTTGAGTCGTAAACCTGATTATTTCTAGACCATTGATTGTTGTATACCCAAATACGAACCTCAAATATACGATACTACTCCAAAAATACATACAAACTAAATATCAAACACTGAACCAGATTGCTTACACACTTAAACCATTGTATCTTATGCTTTGAAAGGCCAAATCCTTGAAACCTTGAAACATTATTTCCTTTGCTATCCAATTCTTTCACTACCTAGCATCCATGCTTTGAAAATGCCATATTGATCCTTATGCAGATTGAAACCATTTTTATTATTGAACGCCCAATGTTGTTAATGATTATGTTTATTGCTTATTACTGTTTATTCTGTTATTATGTTAGAATTGGATTGTTTTCATAAAATTATGGACCAGATTTGTGGTCAGACCATATAATGGTCAAGTTAGGCCAATGTGTGCCTTGGATCCAGTAGTTAGAGAAGTACTGTGTGCTTTGCTCGGGGTTAGTGCGTGACTGATCAGCAGCCTAACCTTGGTTTTTAAAATGAAAATATAATATCCAATTCTAAATCATAATATGTTATTCACTTGATACCATAACCATTTTCACCTGATGATCATTATTCTCAGTTTTGTTATTGTGACTTGCTGAGCTAGTTAGCTCATTTGTGCGATGTTGTTTATGTTCTTCTCCAGTTAAAAAGGAACCAGTTGGTAGCGAGGATCCCCAGTCCAGCGCGAGAGCTAGGGGTTCAGGTTGATCAAGTTTAGCTAGTAGGCTTCTTTTGGAATAATTTAAGTTTGTAAAAGTTTGTAATATTTTTTAATACTCTGTGCTGAGTTGGAATAGTTGGGATTCGAATGTTTGTAATATAAGTAAGTATGTTTGGCTTGTGTGCATACTTTAACCTGTTGCGGTCCGTGATAATTGGTAAGTAGGGTCACTGCATATTATTATTATTATCCTTATTATTGTTATAAGCAGGTTATAAATAGTGTGTGTGTGTGTGGACCCCAAACTTCTGACCCGGGTTTGGAGGGCGCCACATTCTCCCTCTCAGCTCTCTCTCTCTCCCGAATACACTCACTCTCTCTCTCTCTCTCTCTCTCTCTCTCTCTCTCTTATACATGCAATAGCAAATACTAGCTAGAACTCAAGGATTTCACCATTTTTTTATCACCTTTTTTAATTCTCTCTCCTATTCCTCTTTGCATTTAAGTTTTAAGCAAATTCTGTAGCACCATATCTTTGATTATGTCCAAGGAAAACACAATTTCTTGGAACATGTTCATAGGAGAGAATAAAGTTCTAGATTGTGTGATTTTCAAAGTAATTTAGTGTAAATTTGATTTATTATAGATTGCATGTTAGTTGTTTGATGTTTACTTGAGTTTTTGATCAAAATCATGTTTCTATGGTTAAAAGGTTGAGTATAAGAATTATTGGTGGTTGATTGCGTGTTTAGTTGGATAAAAATGGATGCATGTCATCAAAATCTCTATGCATGTTACTAAAAATCATTGCATGCTAATTTCCAAGCTTCATTCGACTTTTAACACTTGTTAGGTTCGAATTTTTGATAAAATAGTGTGGGGAAAATGATTTTTAAAGGTTAATTGATGATTGGTAGTTTGAATGTGAGTTTAAATGGTTGCATGCAATTTTGTTGATTTTGTTTGATGATTGGAGTTCGAATTTTTGTAATTTAAAAGGGGGGTTTAATTTTAATCTAAGGCTACAAAGAATGTTGGCTTGAGGACTTAATTTGTGCTTCGGTTTTCTTTAAAAAATGATTTGAAGGGATGAGTTTTGGCTTAAATTAAAGTTTATAAGTGATTCTTGTACTTGCATGTTATTTGATTCTTTGATTGTATTTTGTTGAAAAAGCCGAATGGTCTATAGTTTTAAAAGGGATTGATTCAAGTTATTTGGTTGATTTGATTCTAGAGTCTAGTTAAATGAATGCATGTCAAGATATAATATCACATGTTGATCTATTTGATGTGGTTCATTTGCTTTGGTTCGAATTTTTGGATAAAAAGGAAAGGATTGAGTTGTTTGGTTAACGAGTCATACGAATTATGATTATTTGCTAGAGTATGGAGTTTAAGTATATAAGTGTGCACTATTAAGTTCTATGTGAGTATTTGGTGTTTATACTCGTATATATGAGTTAAGCGTTAGATCGAATTGGGTTAATTATTAAACATTTCGGGAACGTCGAGTGGGAATCTAATTAGGTTTCATTTCGGATTGTAGATTCGGATCGTGAAGGCATTCAGGGTAGGAAAGGGAAAGGTATTCTAGGTGGCAGTAGCTCAAATCCTGTAAAACATGAAAGTGAATCCAGGCAGGTAACTTTGTCTACTCGTATAATTTGATTATATAGAGGATATTGATGATGCCATGATTATCTAAAGGCTTTTTATTGCAATTGTGATATACCTGTTATTGATTTTGAGATAACCATTTATTGTTCCTTGTGAACCTGTTATTGATTCTTGAGAAGCCCTGTTATTGTCCCTTGTGATAACCTGATATTGATTCTTGAACCCGGATGTTGATACTTGTGCTATATCTATCATTGATCCTTTGAAACACCCTGATATTGTTCTTGTAGCGACTTGATATATTTATTATTCAAACCCTTATAGTAACCCTGTCGATTTGTATCTTGATTACCTATTAAATCCTTTGGATACCCTGAATTCTCGTAAACCCTATTAAGAACCTTTATGAACTCCCTTGCGTAATGTTTCGAGTAACCCAAATCCTTCATTTCTTTGTTTACCTTAACCTGTATTGATCCTTAAAACTATTTTGGTTCCCTAACTTGTAGACCTTGTTTATCATTTGATTCAACCATAGTATTGATTACTTTTGATTCATTCAATTCCTTTGAATTCTTGAAATTGAACTTAAGAATGAGTTTTGACTTGAAGGAGTCCGAATGATTTCATATTCTTGGTAATGATAAAATGAACTTAGTAAAACCTTTCTTTTCCAACACATGGTATTCCAAATGAATTCCTGATGGATTGGATTGAGACATAAGAGACTAGTGGGGCTAGTCCAGTCATATAAGGGACTAGGGGGGCTAGTCCAGGTTAAGGCTGAAATTATGCCATAGGTACCTTAATGACCAGATGGAGGTTGGTACGGGCTAATCACCCGTATTATTATTTATAAAAGTTAAAGTAGTCCAATCAAGGGTTCCCTATCACTTTATAAAAAGATAATGAATAAATTTCCTTAGAAATTGCTTATTTATAAATGAAATGATTTAAAATGATTTGAGAAGAGTTGATTGTGTTATTATTTAGCATACAGCTTTGAGAACCCTGATTCTTATTCTGATATTGTTATCAATCATATAATTGATTCCTAGAGTTGAATAGATTCTTGCTTTCCACTTGAAAGATCCCTGAGATCCTATTAATAATTTGTGATGAACGTCGGCTTTTACCCTATCTTGAGCCTTGATTCCTGAAAGCCTAAATCTTTCTTCATAACCCATTCATAGCCCAAAGACAGAAATCTGCCACCTAGAGATTTAAAATAGAATTCCTTAAAAGTGATTTGGATATTTGTTATTACTGCATCATAGAATTGTCATATAGTTACTTGCTGAGCTTTTTATGCTCATATATTTTGCTTTGTTCTAACTATGGTAGTTAAGCGAGAAGATGGCCAGACTTAGGCGCACTACTCGTAAGAGCGTACTTGGTGCCCCCTACCGTATCGTAGGCTTCCATATGCCAGAGCAGGTAGTACAGGTTGTGTGAGCAAGCGCTTAGTTGGAAAGTTTGTAAAGATACAATGGGTTATTTGTCAGTTCCAAATCGGAATTGATTGTGTAAATTAAATATTATTTTGGGTTGTAATAATAATATGTTGGTTGATAGTTTTATCTTGTCTCATACTTAATGCTGTTTAGATCCTATTAGTAGTTAATCGGGGTTTATGTTATTTTATTGTTAGTTTAATGGTGTGTGGGTCCTCATTTCCTAATCCCGAGATTTAGGGTGTTCACAAGTTTGGTATCAGAGCTACAGGATCTAGTCCATGAGACAAGTTAATATAAAAAGGTATTTTGGGTATATATCTATATCGCGAGGGTGTTCGACTCATATAGAGTTAAGTTAGACTATTAGGTATAGTCTAAGAGAAGTGAATAGTTAAAGTGGCAACTAGAGTTAGGGTGTGACTCAGTTGAAAGTCTTATTTAACCCTAACGCTGTTTCTTGGTTGCTGTTTTTATTTTCTCTCAGAACCCCAGTAGTGGTAGTGCTTCCGACTCAGAGGTTAGTTTGACTAGTACTCCAGTGGACTCTATTTCACCCTCTTCAAAGGAGCCTGCGTATGTTAGTTCAGATCAGGAGGAGGATCCATCTGAGAGTAGTGAGATTCCTATGCAGATATCACCCTTGAGGCCAGAGCTAGAGACCCCAACCCCTGAGCCAGAGTCTGAGATGCCTAAGATTGTGCCTGTTAGTGTTAGTGGCAAGTTAGTCCAGGGTCGAAACTTTGTTTACTCCCGCATTCTTGAATTGGGAGCTTTGGTGGATAGGCTATCTCGAGAGTCTAGGAAGAGGACTTCAGTTATGGAGGATGAGTGGAAAGTTCGCATTGAGACGGTGGAGCCCGCATTTGTTGTTACTTTTCAGTGCAAGTAGGCTTTGGGATACTTGGTCAGATGCTGTGATCCCTTTTTCATTTGTTATGATGTATTGTATTTCAGAACTTGGTGTCGTAGTGGTTGTTAGAAGTTAGAGGTAGATAGGGGGATATTTTCCAGTATTTCCTCTGTTTAACCCTGCTATATTATTGTACCCTATTTCAGAAGTTTATGTAATCATACCTTTTATCCATGTACATTTGGCTTGTTGAATCAATCATAAACCTTGTTTCCTATTGTGCATCCTGGAAATCTTTATAAACTATTTTGCATACCATGTTTCAATATAACTGTGTTTAACATTTCACAAATCATACCCTGTACCATGTGAAAACACACAACTGATAAGAGAAATTATATAGTAATAGGATTGCATGTGCAAAATTGGGTAAAGCTTAAAACCCGTTAAAGTTATTTTATAGTAAAATGTTATTGTTGTATATCAATGCCATGATATCATATTGCTAAATAATTTCTCAATCAGGTTTGTAAGAATGGCCAACTCACCAAATCACCAAGAAGAAGAAACTCAAACCCAAGACCAAGAACTAAACCAAGATACCACTATGATGAACCGACTTGCTCAGCTTTTGTAATAACCAGTAGCCCTAAAGTTGGAAACTTCAAACATTTTCAGTCTGTCCATCCCCCAGAGTTCTTAGGTTTTCCCGACCCGATAAAAGTTCAGTCATGGTTAAGAGAAATGGAGAAAGCATTTGAATTAGCAGAATTTAAGGATGAAAAGAAAGCACAGTATGCGAGTTATTACCTTAAGGATGAGGCAAGTTTCCGGTGGAAATCTTCAAAGGCTTTACTTGGACGAAAGGACTTATCGTGGGAAAAGTTTACTGAGATGTTTCTGGAGAAGTACTTGCCCAGTTATATGCAAGACCAATTAGAGATGAAGTTTTTGGATCTTAGACAAGAAGATACATCGGTGGCAAAATATGAAGTAAAATTTTCGGAGTTATCTAGGTTTGTACCTGAGTATGTGAATACGGAGGCGAAGAAGGCCAAAAGGTTCCAACAGGGACTTAGGCCATGGATACGGAGTCAAGTGGCACTGTTGGAGATCAAGAACTATGCATCCTTGGTGTAGAAGGCAATGATAGTGGAAGGGGAGCGAGAAGCTGCAAAAAGAGAGAATGAAGGAAGGAAAAGGAAGTTTGAGAACCCAGAACAGGAACAAGGAAGTTCGAAGTTTAGAGGGAAGTTTTGCAAGAATGGTGGAGGTCATAATCAAAAGTTTCAGAAGTTTAAACCCGGGAATGGAGCTCAAAAGAATCATTTCCAGAAGTCAGGACATCTGGGAAAGGATAGTAGACCTCAGATTCAAGAGTGTAAAGTTTTTGGGAAGAGATACCCAGGAAGATGTAACAAGATGGATGTGACCTGTTTTGGGTGTAATTAGAAAGGGCATTATTCGTCGGAGTGCCCAAGTGGAGCAAGGAAGCCAAAATTAACCTATTTTAAGTGTGGAAAGGTGGGCCATATGGCTGGAAGCTGCAAGGAGCCTGTTCAAAAGGCAAATGTTCTTAGGATTATTGGACCACCGCTTCTCCCAGCACCAACAGCTCAACCCAGAGCAAGAACCTTCAACATGACAATGAAAGATGCTGTGCAAGATGTAGATGTGATGGCAGGTATGCTCGTTATAAACTCAGTAGAAGTTAAAGTATTAATGGATTCTGGATCAACTAGATCATTTATTGCAGAAAGTATTCTTCATAGACTAAAATGTGATGAGTACCCTCTTGAACCCAATTTGAGTATAGAAGTAGCAAATTAAGAGAGAGTTACTGCTAATAAGATTTGTCCCAATTGTGATTTGATTATAGAAGGTCGGCACTTTTCTGCTAACTTAATTCCTTTTAAGTTAGGAGAATTCGACGTTATATTAGGAATGGATTGGTTGTCAAACCACGAGGCGCAAATTGAGTGTAAAAGTAAGAAGGTGAAGTTAAAGACCAAGGATGGTGTCGAAGTGGTATTCAAGGAAAAAAGATAAGAGAAGAAGTTTCTAACGGCTATTCAGACGAGAAGATTGTTACGTCAAGGATGCGAGACTTATTTGGCTCATGTCAAAGATATAGAGAAAGAATCTGTAAGGATTGATGATATTCCAGTAGTAAGAGATTTTCTCGATGTGTTTCCAGATGAACTACCTGGACTACCTCTAGATCGAGAGATCAAGTTTACGATTGATTTGGATCCTGGAACGGAACCTGAATCAAACGCACCCTATCGAATGGCGCCAGTTGAGATGAAGGAAATTAGCAACGCAATTGCAAGAACTGTTGGACAAAGGAGTAATACGCCCAAGTGTATCCCCGTGGGGTGCACTAGTGTTATTTGTGAAGAAAAAAGACGGAAGCATGAGGTTGTGCATTGACTATCACGAATTGAATAAGTTGATGATCAAGAATAAGTACCCTCTACCGTGAATCGGTGACTTGTTTGATCAGTTAAAAGGAGCTACTTGTTTTTTCTAGATTGATTTAAGATCTGGGTATCATCAGTTGAAGATTAAATCGGAAGATATACCGTAGACGGCATTTTGAACGAGATATGGACACTATGAGTTTTTGGTAATGGCATTTGGTTTAGCGAATGTGCCAGCCGCATTTATGGATGTTATGAATAGAGTGTTCAAGCAGTATTTGGATATGTTCGTTATAGTATTTATCGACGATATTTTTATATACTCCAAGACGGAGGAAGACCATATGGAGCATTTGAGAAATTCTTTAGAGATTTTAAGAAAAGAGAATTTATATGCCAAGTTTTCAAAGTGCGAGTTTTGGTTGAAGGAAGTTCAATTTCTTGGACATGTAGTAAATAGTGAAGGAATTAAAGTAGATCCAGCCAAGATAGAAGCTGTGAGGAATTGGAAAAGGACCAAGACTCCTACGGAGGTCAGAAGTTTTCTGGGATTAGTAGGATACTATAGAAGATTTGTGCAAGATTTCTCTAAGATTGTTGTTCCATTGACTAAGTTGACAAGGAAGAATGAGATGTTTGTGTGGATAGATAAATACGAAGAAAGTTTTCAAGAGTTGAAGAAGATATTGGTAATCATCCCAGTCTTAGTGTTACCAGATGAAAAAGGAGAGTTTGTGATCTTTAGCGATGCTTCATATAAAGGGTTAGAATGTGTGTTAATGCAACACGGGAAAGTAATAGCATATGCGTCAAGGCAACTAAAGTTGCATGAATATAAGTATCCCACGCATGATTTGGAATTGGTAGCGATTGTGATTGCTCTTACAATTTGGAGGCTATGGAGAAAAGTGTGAGATTTATACGAATCATAAGAGTTTAAAGTATATTTTTTACTCAGAAGGAGCTGAATATGAGAAAAAGAAAGTGGTTAGAATTGATCAAAGATTACGACTGTACGATAAGTTTGTTAGATATATTTGAGATGTCATGTCTAATATAATTTGTGTTTAGTTTTCAGAACTTAACAACAGGACAAATCAGGACTTACTGAAATCAGGACTTACTGGAAGTCAGAACTTAATATCAGAACTTAAGGTTATATCAGAACTTAAGGTTATATCAGAACTTAAGTACGGGAAGACTTTCAGTTAAGGAATGAAGTTGATTTACAGGAGAAGATCGAAACTAAAATAAAAGAAGATATGCATGGAAAGAATTAGAGGACCAGAAGACTTGTAGAAGATATCTGATTGATATATTTTAGGAGACTGAATTGTATTCCATATCAATTAGAATATATCTTGTAATTGTGTACTATATAAACACAGACTTAGGGTTTACACTATAAGTGTTATCATTATCGAGAAGATTATACATTGTAACCTAGCAGCTCTTAGTGATATTTGTTCATCACTGAGAGAGAACAACAGTTCATATTGTAATAGAGTTTATTGAATATACTTGATCTTTGTTACATACTTGTGTTAAATCGATTTGATTGCATAAACACTGTATTACACCCCCTTCTACAGTGTTGTGTGACCTAACAATTGGTATCAGAGCTTTTCTAGTTTACACACATACAGTAAAAATCCAAACAATCATGTCTGAAGAAGCACAAACTCCAACCAAGCCCACCAAAACTCAAAAAACTCAAAACACTCAAACCTACAGTCGATATGAGACTATTAGGGTTCCCATACTGAGACCTTCTGAGTATCCCATATGGAAAGTGAAGATGGCTATGTTTCTGGAAGCTACAGATCCAGAATACCTTGTGTTAGATATATTTGAGATGTCATGTCTAATATAATTTATGTTTAGTTTTCAGATTTTAACAAACAGGACATATCAGGACTTACTGAAATCAGGACTTACTGGAAGTCAGAACTTCATATCAGAATTTAAGGTCATATCAGAACTTAAGGTCATATCAGAACTTAAGTGCGGGAAGACTTTCATATAAGGAAGGAAGCTGATTTATAGTAGAAGATCGAGACTAAAACAAAAGAATATATGTATGGAAAGAGTTAGAAGACGGGAAGACTTGTAGAAGATATCTGATTGATATATTTTAGGAGACAGAATTGTATTCCATATCAATTAGAAGTTATCTTGTAACTGTGTACTATATAAACAGGGAGTTAGGGTTTACACTAGATGTGTTATCATTATCGAGAAGATTATACATTATAACCTAACAACTCTTAGTGATATTTGTTCATCATTGAGAGAGAACAACAGTTCTTATTGTAACAGAGTTTATTCAATATACTTGATCTTTGTTACATACTTGTGTTAAATCGATTTGATTGTATAAACACTGTATTCAAACCCCTTCTACAGTGTTGTGTGACCTAACAATTGGTATCAGAGGTTATATGTTAACACAAATACACTAAAGATCCAAACAATCATGTCTGAAGAAGCACAAACTCCAACCAAGCCCACCAAAACTGAAGAAACTAAAAAGACTCAAACCCACAGTCGATATGAGACTATTAGGGTTCCCATACTTAGACCTTCGGAGTATCCCATATGGAAAGTGAAGATGGCTATATTTCTGGAAGCTACAGATCCAGGATACCTTGACAAAATTAATGAAGGACCACATAAGCCTACCAAGCTCTCTATTGTAGTTGATGATCAACCAGCAAAGACCATACCAAAGGAGAAAGGTGAGTACACAGCTAAAGACATCTCATCCATTGCCAAAGATGCAAGGGTAAGGCATTTACTGCATAGTGCCATTGATAATGTCATGTCTATTGCAAAGAAGAAATATGCTATGGGTATAGTGGATGAGTTCACAAGGTACACTTGGGTGTATTTCTTACACAAGAATAATAAAACTGCATTTACTCTAACTGATCATGTCAGACATCTGGATAAGTTGGTCAAAGATTCTTTTAAAATTTTAAGAAGTGATAATGGCACTGAGTTCAAGAATTCAATCATGGAAGACTTCTGCATAGAGCATGGAATCAAACAGGAATTTTCTACACCTGGAACTCCATAGAAAAATGGAGTTGTAGAAAGAAAGAACAGGACTCTCATTGAAGCTGCATGAACTATGCTTGATGAAGCAAAGCTACCAACCTACTTTTGGGTTGAAGTTGTGCACACTGCTTGTTTTACACAGAATGCTACACACATAAACAAGCATGGAAAAACACCATATGAGATGGTGAAGAAAAAGAAGCCAAATCTGAAATACTTTCATGTATTTGGATGTAAGTATTTTGTTCTTAAGACTCATCCTGAACAGCTGCCAAAATTTGATCTAAAAGCTGATGAAGGAATTTTTGTTGGATATCCACTTTCCATAAAAGCCTTCAGAGTCTACAATTTAAGAACAAGGGTTGTCATGGAATCTATCAATGTATCTTTTGATGATAAGAAGATTACTGGACTTGAAGATTTCAATGATCATGATCAACTGAGATTTGAAAATGAAGATTTAAATTCCGATTCTGTAAATTCTGATGTCTTAAACTCTGATCATGTAAGTTCTGACGGGTTAAGTTCTGATGTCATTGAAACTGTGGTAACAACTCCAAAGGAAAATGTACATGTCCAGGGGGAGCAAGCTGAAGATCCTACCACAACTCAAGACTCTCAAGAAGCATCAGAATTTGTCACTGGCTCTTCAAGTTTTGATTAATCAAGTTCTGATGAGCCAAATTCTGATAATTCTGGAAACTCTGATTCTTCAAATCCTGAAGGATCTAACTCAAATTCTGAAGTCTCAGAGAGCATAAATACAGGGGGAGTATCAGAAAATGTTGATGGAGATAGCATGAATCATGGGGGAGGATCCATATGCAAGGAAGCGGACTAAATCACATACACCTGACTTAATAATTGGAGATCCTGAAGCAGGTGTCAGAACTAGAACTACAACATCAAATGAATGTCTCTATCATTCTTTTCTATCACAGACTGAACCAAAAAAAGTGGAAGAAGCTCTTCAAGATGTTGATTGGGTGCAAGCAATGCAGGAAGAGTTAAATGAATTTGAAAGAAATAAATTATGGACCCTAGTGCCAAGACCAAAGAACAGATCCATTGTTAGCACAATATGGGTATTCAGAAACAAAACTGATAGTGATGGCATAATTACAAGGAACAAAGAAAGGCTGGTTACTAAGGGTTACTCTCAACAAGAGGGTATTGATTATGATGAAACATTTACACCAGCTGCTAGATTGGAAGCCATAAGAATCTTTTTGGCTTATGCTGCTCACAAAAAGTTTAAAGTCTTTCAAATGGATGTGAAAAGTGCTTTTCTCAATGGAGAATTGGAAGAAGAGGTGTATGTTGAACAACCTCCAGGCTTTGCAGATTCAAAATTTCCAAATCGTATCTACAGGATTGTCAAAGCACTTTATGGCCTTAAGCAAGCTCCAAGAGCATGGTATGAGACTTTAGCTCAATTCCTTCTGGAAAGTGGATTTCACAGAGGTACAATTGATAAAACACTGTTCTACCTTAACCATGGAAAGGACTTACTTTTGGTATAGATATATGTTAATGATATCATATTTAGTTCTA
Source organism: Apium graveolens (assembly GCF_009905375.1). NCBI lineage: Eukaryota > Viridiplantae > Streptophyta > Magnoliopsida > Apiales > Apiaceae > Apium > Apium graveolens. The sequence continues at coordinate 135,709,231 of NC_133647.1, forward strand.
CAAATACCAAACTCTGTGAAAGGTTTGCAAAGCTAATGCAGTCCAGATATCAAATGAGTATGATGGGAGAACTTAGTTATTTTCTGGGATTTCAAGTCAAGCAAAATGAAGAAGGTACTTTTATCTGTCAATCCAAGTACACCAGAAATTTACTGAAGAAATTTGGAATGCAAGACTATTCAACTGCATCCACTCCCATGGCCACTGCAACCAAGTTAGATAAAGATGCTGGTTTATCAATAGATATTACTAACTATAGAGGTATGATTGGCTCATTACTCTATTTAACTGTTATAGACCTTATATAATGTATGCTACCTGTCTTTGTGCAAGATTTCAGGCTGATCAAAGAGAACCTCATTTAATAGTTGTGAAAAGAATTTTTAAATACCTCAAGGGTACAGCTGATCTAGGATTTTGGTATCCTACAGAATCAGATTTTAAGCTAATAGGTTACTTAGATGCGGATTTTGCAGGATGCAAAATAGACAGGAAAAGCACAAGTGGTAGCTGCCAATTTCTTGGAGGCATATTGGTTTCTTGGTTTAGCAAGAAACCGAAGTTAATTTCCACATCAACTGCAGAAGCAGAATATATTTCTACAGGAAGCTGTTGTGCACAGATTCTTTGGATGAAGAATCAGTTACTGGATTATGGGTTAGAATTTTCTAAAATACCTATTTACTGTGATAATCAATGTGTTATTGCTATGACAAGTAATCAAGTTCAACACTCAATGACAAAGCACATCAGCATTAGGTACCATTTCATAAGGGAACATGTGATGGAAGGTACAGTGGAATTGCATTTTATTCCAACAGATCAACTACTAGCAGATATCTTCACAAAACCACTATGTGAAACTACTTTTACAAGACTGGTAAATGAACTTGGAATGGTTTCAGGTTCTTTCTCTAAATCTGCTTAGTTTTTTGTTCTTATATATCAGACTTTATGATCAGTATTTACAGATTGTCTTATCTTCATGTAATCTGTACTTAAATTGAAATATATTAAATGTTGATTGTTATCTGATGTGGATCTATATACTCTGATAGTGATTTGAATGTTCTGTTACTATTCAATATAATGAGGATTATTGTGCTAGCTGCTGACCTAGTAGTCTTTAACATACTAGAAATCACATGTTTGAATTAGTTGATTATATGGAAATTCATTTTCACAAGCAAATTATGATTTTGAGCTTAATCAAATTTACTTTGTGTATCTTATTACTAAGTCACAAACTAGATTTTTGCTTCTTATCTGTCAAATTCTGATGTTAGTAAATCTTAAGAATAAACTAAATGCTGATAAGCCTCACTTATCTAAAGAAAAGAAAAGAAAAGAAAATTAAAGTCCGGTACTCCTTTGAGATCTAGAGTAAATGTGTGGAAGGGAAGACCCAAGTGCATTGCTCGTATTACGTAATATGCATTAGAAAAGCAAATAAATATTTCTTGGTGACTTTTCACATTCTCTGATTACTGGAGAAATACTCTGATAATAACATAAATTCTGATAGCAGTTGTGACTCATTTACACTGAGAAGCCACTGTGGAAAAGAATTCTAAAAGATGCATAAAATGAGCACAAACAGTTGAGGTGGACTTATGCACAAATTTATCCTATAGTAGACTTCATTATTTATGACAGATTTTAAGCACTTTTCTTAGTTATGCCTTATTTCTAAGATGTACTGAAGTTTATCAGACTTTAATCTTTATCTGATATTTTGCTAATGCAAACCCTCCAACTCCATATGAATGATGAAAATTACTGTGGTGATTAAGTTGTTTTGAGAAACAGTTAAGTGTCATTTACATAAATTCTGAGGACAAGTTCTGATGGAAGTTCTAATGATTAAACTCTGAAGAAACAAGTCAGTATTTATATGAAGAATCACAGAAAAAGACATTCACTTTTTGAGTACAAAAGCTATGTTCTGATGACTGTTAATATCAGATAATAGTCAAGTTCTGATATTAAATTCTGATGGAAACTCTGATGCTTACGTGGCATTATTTTTTTTTACTTGACTTATTTGTGACAAATACTGTAACGGTCATATTTAATCAGAATATAATTAGGTGAGATAAAAATAGTCATAATCATTTGGGTTAGTGGTAAACGTATTTGTCTTGAAAAACTGCATGTGCACCATAATTGTTACTTATTTCTCGTGCCCATTAACTCCTGCTTTAACTATTGACTGTTCATATATTGCCTAAATCATTACACATCGGTCTAGGGAGACGCTCATTAAGTTAACTCTACACCTAATCATTAATCAGTCCTTTAGTCCCTTGATATTCCATTGGCTATTTAACCGACATTTCATCTCAGACATATCATGTTCTATTCTCACACAGAATCATTCTCTCTCTTTTAATTCTCACTATTTTCCTCCTTCATAAAAATGGTTCTTATAAACATGTTTATGAACTATGAAAACTTCAACATTGAGTTCAGTTGTTGTGACTGGGTCCACAAGAGGTTCGGACAAATCTCTTGTTCTTTGAGATGGACTATCAACTCCATCTTGATCGCTTATAAGAAGAATGGAGAGAGGCTCTTCTTCAGCAAGAACGTATCATCCATCTTGCAGTGCTAGTTGTCAACAGCAGGAAGAACTAATTGATAGCTTTCTTTCTTAGACCAAGGCTGTTAATGTTCACCATCTTAGACTAGGATTATCTTGTAATCTTTTGCATGTTCTACAAATTTCATAAAATGTACTCTTTTGATATTTTAATGAAATTTCTTTTTATTGCAAGATTTAGTCTTTGTTTATCTCATATTATGTGCATGTGAATGTTCTCATTGAACCCTGTTAATTTTTACTTCATCTACTTGAACTGTATTTCTTGATGAATGTTTTGATTAAAATTATGGTTACTAATAATTTGTGATGATTTGACAAACAAATATTGAATTTGAATCGACATATCCTGACCTACACTTGAGAAAGTAGAAGCAATTGAGAAAGCTCAGGAGAAGTAACAGGCCCAAATCTCTGAGGTCCTGGCTAATCAAGCTTCTCAACAGGCTCAATTGGATGAGATCCAATCTTCATTTGAACTTCTTCTCTCACTTCTACTATCATATGATGCCAATAAGGGGGAGAAGATAGTTAAGTCCAAATGCTCTAATGATCAAATACAGAAGAAGAAAGATGATGAAGCTGATGACCAGGGAAACCCTAGCAAGGGTAGAGATCAAGTTCAAGATAAAGAACAAAGCAACAAGGTTTCATCAAGGAAACTAATTACTGATGCAAAAAAATCTTCTATTCAAAAGAAGACAATTTCCGAAGCTGCTAAAACTCAAAATCTGATATCAAGTTCTGATGAGCAAAGTCTGATGACAAAGCCTGATGTTCTGATACAAGGTGGAAGTAAAGATTCTCAAAAGTCCATGCAAACTCTGAAGCTCAAGGGAAAGCAGACTACTGTCTACTACAAGGATCCCAAGATTCAGACACTTGATGAGGATATTGCTAGAAGATTGTTTCTGAAGCATAATCCAGGAATGGATTTAGAAAATTTCAAGGAGGAAGAAGCTAGATTTAAATCTAAAAAGAAAAATCTAAAGCCAAAAGCTTCTGTTGCAAAGAAACCTCCAAGGCCTAAGGAAAAAGGCATTGTGATCAAGGAGAAGTCAAATACTGAGGCATCAAATCCCAAGACTAGATCACAGATTGAGATTAATCCCAAAGACAAAGGGAAAGGGAAAATTGATGAACCAACCAAGCCACTGGAGATGAAAATTCCTCAAATTCTGATGAAACCAGTGTGCAAAATGGTTCAAGTTACCGATGATATTCTTGCTGAAGATAAAGATGTTCAAACTCTGAAAAGAAAGAAGATTTCTGAAGAATCAAAGACAACCTCTGACAAGGCTCAAGTTGTTTAGAGTGAAGAACAACAAGCTATAATAGAAATAGCAAATTCTGAAAAAATCGTCAAGACATCAACCTCTAACAGTGCTCCAGTTAATTTAGACAAGATGAAAGTAGCTGATAAAAAGAAACTTCTGTGGAAAAATGTCAAACCATCAGATCCAAAGAGAATCCAATTGTTATCTGATTTCATGACTGTTGGATTGAAAGCCAGAGAAGCAAGAGACAGAGCTGGACTAGGTTCTGATGAAGCTAAGATTAAAACAGGAGTTGAAGTGCTTACTAGAGATCCATTTATATTGACTGACAGACCTCTTGAAGATGTTACACAGAAACACCTTGATAAGGTTATCTCTGTTCAAGTGGTACTGGATGCTCATGCCAAGCACAATGTCAAGGAAAATTTGATTCTATTTCTTAAAGATGGAAGGACATATCAAATGTGAGAATTAGATGTGTTAAACAAATCACTGAAAGAACTTCAATTCTTTCATTACCCTTTAGAGGTAAAGTTTGATATTACCAGGAGATGGTCAAATTTCATATTAAAGACCATCAGAGATAAAGCAAGAATTTCTGGTTCAAGAGTTATAGAATTTATTCTAAACATTGTTGAAGATGATGGAAGTGAGATTCCAATGAATAAGAATTCTCCTAACCTTGAAGTGTTTCTGAAAGGGAAATGTCTATGCTACAATGAAGATTCTTCTCATACGAGGGTAATAAGACTGAATGATGGTTTAGAAAGAAACCATATCTCTTCTTTAAGGACTGTAATCTACCAAATTGGAAGTCAGAATGAAGAGATGAAGTAAGTCAAGACTACACTCTCTCATGTCCTGAGAATTAAAGAAGAAAAGCTGATATCAAACTTTGTCAAAAATCATTATGGATTCAGATTGACTCAGTGAGATTGGTAAAAGCTACAAGGACTGTAAGTTGTAGTTAGTTATCTAGTTAAACTCTTATTTGCATTTGTACTTAAATGTTTTTGAAATCATCAAATCTATTAACTTGTATTTTTTGCATAATTTACAAGTTGGGGGAGATTGTTAGATATATTTAAGATGTCATGTCTAATATGATTCATGTTTAGTTTTCAGATTTTAACAACCAGGACATATCAGGACTTACTGAAATTAGGACTTACTGGAAGTCAGAACTTAAGGTCATATCAGAACTTAAGTGCGGGAAGACTTTCATATAAGGAAGGAAGCTGATTTACAGTAGAAGATCGAGACTAAAACAAAAGAAGATATGCATGGAAAGAGTTAGAAGACTGGAAGACTTGTAGAAGATATTTGATTGATATATTTTAGGAGACAGAATTATATTACATATCAATTAGAAGTTATCTTGTAACTGTGTACTATGTAAACACAGACTTAGGGTTTACACTAGATGCGTTATCATTATCGAGAAGATTATACATTGTAACCTAGCATCTCTTAGTGATATTTATTCATCACTGAGAGAGAACAACAGTTCTTATTGTAACAAAGTTTATTCAATATACTTGATCTTTGTTACATACTTGTGTTAAATCGATTTGATTGTATAAACACTGTATTCAACCCCCTTCTGCAGTGTTGTGTGACCTAACACCTTGATAGGATTAATGAAGGACCATACAAGCCTACCAAGCTCTCTGTTGCAGTTGCTGATCAACAGCAAAGTCCATACCAAAGGAGAAAGGTGATTACACAGCTGAATACATCTCATCTATTGCCAATGATTCAATGGTAAGGCATTTGCTACATAGTGCCATTGATAATGTCATGTCAAAAAGGGTAATTAATTGCAAGACTGCAAAGGAGATATAGGATGCTTTGGAGACAAGATGCCAGGGAACTGATGCAATCAAAAAGAACAGGAGGACTATACTCACTCAAGAGTATGAGCACTTTGACTCAAAAGCTTGTGAGTCATTAACTGATTTATATGACAGGTTTGCCAAACTCTAGAATGATCTGTCACCGGTGGACAAGGAATATGATCTTGAAGATTCAAATCTAAAATTCCTTTTAGCTCTTCCTGAAAATTTGGATTTGAAGTCTACTTCCATAAGAGACAACTATGATCTTACTGAAACTACTCTTGATGAAACTTATGGTATGCTCAAGACTCATGAACTTGAGATGGATCAAAGGAGCAAGAGGAATGGAAGAAAATCAAGGACAGTTGCTCTTAAAGCTGGGGAGGAATCTCCTAAAGTGGTTGCCTCAAAGAGGGGCAAAGGAAAGGCTCTCATCATAAAGTCTGATTCAGAGTCATCATATTCTGATGATGATGATTCAGAAACTGAAAGTTCACCTAAAATGGATGCTGATGCAGAGATGATGCAACTGTGTGCTCTTATGGTGAAGGGTATCACAAAGATAGCCTACAGGAAATTCAGAAAGGGCAAGAAGTTTTCCAGGAAAAGTGGAAGTTTTGATAAGAAAGGGTTCAGAAAGTCTAAAGGCAAAGGAGGAAAGTCTGACAGAGGAGACAACTCAAATGTCAAATGCTACAATTGTGGTGAAAGAGGCCACATATCTCCTGACTGCAAGAAAAGAAAAAGTGACAAAGGCAAGGCACTTGTCAAACAGAAGAAAAGTTGGACAGACACTTCAGATTCTGAAAAAGAGGTGAACTATGCGTTGATGGCAAATGCTGAAAGCAGTCCTGAAACTGCTGAATTGAAGGTACCTCAAACAACTTATGCTTTTCATACTGATGGTATTACTGAGTTGAGATTATATCTTAAACCATGTTCATTAGCTATAGAGATCAGACTTTAACATGTGAAAGACTAACATCTGAAAATCTTGCTTTTAAAAAGAGAAATGATTATTTAGAAAAGGAGTTAGTTTTTCTTCATCAAACTAAGAAAGAAAGAGATGATGCTTTGTATGTATAGATGAAGTGTTAAAATTGAATGAATCTCTAAAAGCTAACTTAGAAAAGAAAAAGAGATTATCAAAACTTGGACTAACTCTGGCAGAACAACTCAGAATTTACTAAGTAGTGGAAACTGTGCAAATTGAGCCAACTGTTATTAAACAGACTGCTAATCCAAAGGTAAATCCTGTTAAGTTTGTAGCAAAAACTGTAAAGTCTGATTCTGAAAAGATAAAAGAGTCTAGGACAGAAGTCAAAGAAAAGTCAACTTCTGACAAATTAAAACAGGATAAACCAGCTGACGTAAACATAGGCTTAATGATAAAGAAGCAGCTTAAACATAAGCTGAAAGAGATTAGAAATGTGAACAAGGTAAAGGAAGCTAGGAAAAATAGGAATGGAATGGAAGGTGTGAATAAAAGCAATAATTATATGCCTGTTCCTAATGCTCCTAGAAAGAAATGTTACAACTGTGGAAACTCTAACCATCTTGCTTCTTTTTGCAGGAAAACTAAAGATATAAACTCTTTACCTCCTAAATCAGGAGTTAAGTGTCAGTCTGTTAGGTTTACGCCACAAAATCCTTTTTTCGTTGTGGTAGTTTATGGCATTCCATTTATACTTGTAAGGAATATCATAGTTTGTACTATGATTATTATCAAATAAAACCTTCTTTGAAGAAAGTTAGTATGTTAGGTCACACACACTGTAGAAGGGGTTGAATACAGTATTTACTACAATCAAATCGAATATAAGAATTCAAGTAACAGAAAACAGATTTTATTCAACACAATAAACTCTGTTACAATATGGAACTGTCCTCTCTCAGTGATGAACAAATTATCACGAGAGCTGCTAGGGTTACAATGAATAATATTTTCGATAATGATAACACATATAGTGTAAAGCTCTACGTCTGTGTTTATATACAACACAATTACAAGATAATCTTCTAATTGATATTGAATATAATTCTGCTTCCTAAAATATATCAATCAGTTATCTTTTCTTCCAAGTATTCTATTCTTCATAGAATTCCTTCTTCATGCATATCTCTTCTTATATTTTTCTTGATCTTCTTTCCTTTTAATCAGCCATCTTCCTTATCTGAAAGTCTCCTTAAGTCCTGATATTATCTCCTGATAAAATATCTCCTGATAACTTAAGTTCTGATAACTTAAGTTCAGATATCTTAAGTTCTGACTTCAGTATAAGTACTGATTTCCAGTTATGTACTGATTTGTCCTGTTAAGTAAGATCTAAAAACTAAACACAAATCATCATTAGACATGACATCACAAAATAGCTAAGTTATCCCATCATACTCATTTGATATCTTGACTGCATTAGCTTGGCAAACCTTTTACAAACTCTGTCATTTATAGAACCAAAAATGATATCATCAACATATATCTGCACCAAAGTAAGTCCTTTCCATTGTTGAGATAGAACAATGTTTTGTCAATAGTCCCTCTGTTAAATCCACTTTCCAGAAAAAACTGAGCTAATGTCTCATACCATGCTCTTGGAGCTTGCTTAAGGCCATAAAGTGCTTTATCAAGTCTGTAGACATGATTAGGAAAATTTGAATCTACAAAACCTGGAGGTTGTTCAACATATACTTCTTCTTCTAATTTTCCATTAAGAAAAGCACTTTTTACATCCATTTGAAAGACTATAAACTTTTTTATGAGCAGCATAAGCCAAAAATATCCTTATGGTTTTCAATATAGCAACTGGTGCAAATGTTTCATCATAATCAATTCCCTCATGTTGAGAGTATCATTTTGCAACCAGCCTTGCTTTATTCCTTGTAATTATGCCATCACTGTCAGTTTTGTTTCTGAACACCCACTTTGTACCAACAACAGACCTGTTCTTTGGTCTTGGCACTAGGGTCTAGACTTTATTTCTTTCAAATTCATTTAACTCTTCCTGCATTGCTTGCACCCAATCAACATCTTGAAGAGCTTCTTCCACTTTCTTTGGTTTAGTCTGAGAAAGAAAAGAATGATAGAGACATTCATTTGATGTAGTTGTTCTAGTTCTGACACCTGCATCAGGATTTCCAATAATTAAGTCAGGTGTATGTGTTTTAGTCCACTTCCTTGCAGATGGAAGGTTGTCTCTAGAACTGGATGCTCCCCCATGATCCATGTTGTCTCCACCAATATTTTCTGATGCTCCCCCTGAAATTATGCTCTCTGAATTGGATCCTTCAGTATTTGAGTTTACAGAAATATCAGAACTTGAGTTTCCAGAATTATCAGAACTTGGCCCATCAGAACTTGATGAATCAGAACTTGAAGAGCCTGTTGTAGATTCTGATGCTTCTTGAGATATGGTTGGATCTTCAATATGCTCCCCCTGCACAAGTGCATATTGCTTTGGCGTAGTCACCACAGTTTCAATAACATCAGAGTTTAATCCATCAGAGTTTGCAGTATCAGGATTTAGACTGTCAGGATTTACAAAATCAGAATTTAAACTTTATTTTCAAATCTCAGCTGATCATGATCATTGAAATCTTCAAGTCCAGTAATCTTCTTATCATCAAAGGAGACATTGATAGATTCCATGACAACCCTTGTTCTTAAATTGTAGACTCTGAAGGCCTTTGTGGAAAGTGGATATCCAACAAAAATTCCTTCATCAGCTTTTAGATAAAATTTGGATAGCTATTCAGGATGAGTCTTAAGAACAAAACACTTGCATCCAAATACATGAAAATACTTCAGATTTGGCTTCTTTTTCTTCACCATCTTATATGGTGTCTTTTCATGCTTGTTGATAAGTGTTGCATTCTGAGTAAAATAAGCAGTCTGCACAGCTTCAGCCCAAAATAGGTTGTTAACTTGCTTCATCAAGCATAGTTCGTGCAGCTTCAATAAGAATTCTATTCTTTCTTTCAACAACTCCATTTTGCTGTGGAGTTCCAGGAGCAGAGAATTCCTGCTTTATTCCATGGTCTTTGAAGAACTCTTCCATAATCAAATTCTTGAACTCAGTGCCATTATCACTTCTTATGATTTTCACAGAGTCTTTGACCAATTTATCCAGTTGTTTGACATGATCAATCAAGATAGATGCAGTTTTACTTTTTGTGTGCAAGAAATACACCCATGTGTATCTGGTGAACTCATCTACTATGACCATAGCATATTTCTTCTTTGCAATAGACATGACATTCACTGGACCAAATAGATCAACATGTAGTAGGTGATAAGGCTCAGGAATTGATGATTCAGTCTTGCTCTTGAATGAAGATTTTCTTTGTTTTGCCTTCTGACATGAATCACAAAGGCCATCAGGAGCAAATACTGACTTTGATAGTCCTCTCACAAGATCTTTCTTGATTAGTTCATTTATATTGTTGAATTTAAATGAGAGAGTTTCTTGTTCCAATTCCAGCTTTCTTCAATTGATGCTCTACTTAACAGACAGATTGCAGAACCATCAGAACTTGTTGAAAGCTTGGCTTCATAAATGTTACCATGCCTGTATCCTTTCAGAACAACTTTTCCTGAAGATTTGCTTACAACTTCACAGTGTTCTTCAAAGAAATCCATATGATAGCCTCTATCACAGATTTGACTAACACTCAGCAAATTGTGTTTAAGTCCTGAGACAAGAGCTACTTTTTCAATGATGACATTCCCAAGATTGATATTGCCATATCCCAGAGTTTTTCTCATGTTGCCATCTCCATAAGAAACACCTGGGCCAGCTTTCTCCACAAAGTCTGATAGCAGGGTTGTATTTCCAGTCATATGTCCTGAACATCCACTGTCCAGAACTAGGATGTTTTTCCTGTGCCCTGCAATTACAAAGACCACTAATGATTAGTTTTAAGGACCCAGACTTGCTTGGATCCTTTGGCCTTATTAAGTTTGTTAACATTTGCAACAGATTTAGCATCAGAATTTATGTTAACAGTTTTCTTATCAGAATTTACATTATCAGACTTTGCATCAGAAATTACACTAGAAGGAACAATGCTAACTTTCTTTAAAGAAGGTTTTATTTGATAATAATCATAGTACAAACTATGATATCCCTTACAAGTATAAATGGAATGCCATAAACTACCATAATGAAAACAAGGATTGTGTGGCCTATATCTAACAGACTGACTCTTAACTCCCGACTTTGAAGGTAAGGAGTTTATTTTCTTATTCTTCCTCCAAAAAGAAGCCAGATGGTTAGAATTTCCACAGTTATAACATTTCTTTCTAGGAGCATTAGGAACAGGCTTATAATTATTGCTTTTATTCATACCTTCCTTTCCATTCCTATTTTCCTAGGTGGTTTTACCTTGTTTACATTCTTAACATCTTTCAGCTTATGCTTAAGCTGCTTCTTAATCATTAAGCCTATTTTAACTTCAGTTGGCTTATCCTCTTTTGGTTTGTCAGAAGTTAATTTCTCTTTAGCTTCTGATTTATCAATATCAGACTTTACAGCTACAAACTTAACAGGATTTATCTTTGGATTTTGTTTAACAACTATAGGCTCAATTTCTACAGTTCCCTTATCATTCTTATCATCTCCATAACCTAAGCCCTCTTTCCAGTTTCCACTACTTAACAAATTCCGAGTTGTTCTGCCAGAGTTAGTCCAAGTCCTGATAATCTCTCTTTTCTTTTCTAACTCAGTTTTTAGAGATTCATTCATTTTAAGTACTTCATCCCTAACATAAAAGGCATCATCTCTATCTTTCTGAGTTTGATGGAACATGACTAACTCTTTTTCTAAATAATTATTCCTCTTTTTATAAGTAAGATTTTCAGAAGTTAATCTTTCACATGTTAAAGTTTGATCTCTATAACTAATGAACATGGTTTTAATATATCTTCTCAACTCAGTAATATCATCAGTATGAAAAGCATAAGTTGTTTGAGGTACCTTTAACTCAGTAGCTTCAGAACTGCTATCAGCATTTGCCATCAAGGCATAGTTCACCTCACTTTCAGAATCTGAAGTGTCTGTCCAGCTTTTTCTTCTTTGTGACAAGTACCTTGCCTTTGTCACTCTTCACTTTCTTACAATCAGGAGATATATGGCCTTTCTCACCACAATTTGTAGCATTTGACATTTGAGTAATCTCCTCTATCAGACTTTCCTTCTTTGCCTTCAGATTTTCTGAAACCTCTCTTATCAGAACTTGAACCTTTTCTGGAAAATTTCTTTCCCTTTCTGAATTTCCTGTATGCAATCCTTGGGATTCCTTTCACCATAAGAGCACACAACTTCATCATCTCTTCATCAGGGTCCATCTCAGATAGACTTTCAGTTTCTGAATCCTCATCACTATCAAAACTTGATGACTCAGTATCAGACTTTATGATGAGAGCCTTTCCTTTGCCTTTCTTTGAGACAACCACTTTAGGGGATTCCTCCTCAGCCTTAAGAGCAACTTTCCTTGACTTTCTCCCATGCCTCTTGCTTCTTTGATCCATCTCAAGTTCATGAGTCTGAGCATACCATAAATTTCATCAAGAGTAGTTTCATCAAGAGCATAATTGTCTCTTATAGTTGTGGCCTTCAAATCCCAACTTTCAGAAAGAGCTAAAAGGAATTTGAGATTAGTATCTTCAAGATCATATTCCTTATCCACCAGTGACAGATCATTCAAGAGTTTGACAAATCTATCATATAAAACAGTCAATGACTCATCAGGTTTTGAGTCAAAGTGCTCATACTCTTGAGTGAGTATAGTCTTCCTGTTTTTCTTAATTGAATCAGTTCCCTAGCATCTTGTCTCCAAGGCATCCCATATCTCCTTTGCAGTCTTGCAGTTGATTACCCTATTTGACATGACATTATCAATGGCACTATGAAGCAAATGTCGTACCTTTGCATCCTTAGCAATAGATGAGATATCTTCAGCTGTATACTCACTTTTCTCCTTTGGTACTGTCTGTGCTGGCTGATCTGCAACTACAACAGAAAGCTTGGTTGGATTATGTGGTCCTTCATTGATTCTGTCAAGGTATTCTGGATCTGTAGCTTCCAGAAACATAGACATCCTCACCTTCCATATGGGATATTCAGATGGTTTCAGTTTGGGAACCCTAATAGTCTCATATCGATTATGAATTTGAGTCTTTGGAGGTTCTTCAGATTTGGTGGGCTTGGTTGGAGTTTGTGTTTCTTCAGACATGATTGATTTTGGATCTTAAACTGTTTGTGTGTTAACAGATTGCTCTGATACCACTTGTTAGGTCACACACACTGTAGAAGGGGGTTGAATACAGTGTTTACTACAATCAAATCGAATACAAGAACTCAAGTAACAGAAAACAGATTTTATTCAACACAATAAACTCTGTTACAATATGGAACTGTCCTATCTCAGTGATGAACAAATTATCACGAGAGCTGCTAGGGTCACAATGAATAATATTTTCGATAATGATAACACATATAGTGTAAACCCTACGTCTGTGTTTATATACTACACAGTTACAAGATAATCTACTAATTGATATTGAATATAATTTTGCTTCCTAAAATATATCAATCAGTTATATTTTCTTCCAAGTATTCTATTCTTCATAGAATTCCTTCTTCATGCATATCTCTTATTATGTTTATTTTGATCTTCTTTCCTTTCAATCAGCCGCATTCCTTATCTGAAAGTCTCCTTAAGTCCTGATATTATCTCCTGATAAAATATCTCCTGATAACTTAAGTTCTGATAACTTAAGTTCTGATATCTTAAGTTCTGACTTCAGTATAAGTACTGATTTCCAGTTAAGTACTGATTTGTCCTGTTAAGTAAGATCTGAAAACTAAACACAAATCATCATTAGACATGACATCACAAATATATCTAACATAGTATTATTCCTTCTAGTGTAAAGTCTGATGCAAAGTTTGATATAAATTCTGATAAACAGCATGTTAGCATAAACTCTGAAATCAAATCCGCTGCAAATGCTAACAAACATAAAAAGACCAAAGGATCCAAGCAAGTCTGGGTCCTTAAAACTAACCAATAGTGGTCTTTGTGATTGGAGGGAAACAGGAAAAATATCCTAGTGTTGGACAGTGGATGTTCAGGACATATGACTTGAAATAAAGCCCTGTTATCAGACTTTGTGGAGAAAGCTGGCCCAGGAGTTTCTTATGGAGATGGAAATATGGGAAAAAACTCTGGGATATGGCAATATCAATCTTGGTAATGTCATCATTGAAACAGTAGCTCTTGTCTCAGGACTTAAACACAATCTGCTAAGTGTGAGTTAAATCTGTGACAGAGGTTATCATGTGGATTTCTCTGAAGAACACTGTGAAGTTGTAAGCAATTCTATAAGCAAAGTGGTTCTGAAAGGTTACAGGCATGGTAACATTTATGAAGCCAGACTTTCAACAAGTTCTGATGGTTCTGCAATCTGCCTGTTGAGTAGAGCATCAATTGAAGAAAGCTGGAATTGGCACAAAAGACTCTCTCATTTAAATTTCAACAACATAAATGAGCTAGTAAAGAAAGATCTTGTGAGAGGACTGCCAAAATTAGTATTTGCTCCTGATGGCCTTTGTGATTCATGTCAAAAGGTAAAATAAAGAAAATCTTCATTCAAGAGCAAAATTGAATCTTCAATTCTTGAGCCTTATCACCTACTGCATGTTGATCTATTTGGTCCAGTCAATGTCATGTCTATTGCAGAGAAGAAATATGTTATGGTTATAGTGGATGAGTTCACAAGATACACTTGGGTGTATTTCTTGCACAAGAAGAATGAAACTGCATCCACTCTAACTGATCATGTCAAACAGCTGGATAAATTGGTCAAAGATTCTGTTAAAATAATAAGAAGTGATAATGGCATTAAGTTCAAGAATTCAATCATGGAAGAGTTATGCAAAGAGCATGGAATCAAACAGGAAATTTCTGCACCTGGAACTCCACAACAAAATGGAGTTGTAGAAAGAAAGAACATGACTCTCATTGAAGCTGCACGAACTATGCTTGATGAAGCAAAGCTACCAACCTACTTTTGGGCTGAAGCTGTGCAGACTGCTTGTTTTACACAGAATGCTACACTAATAAACAAGCATGGAAAAACACCATACGAGATGGTGAAGAAAAAGAAGCCAAATCTGAAATACTTTCATGTATTTGGATGTAAGTGTTTTGTTCCTAAGACTCATCCTGAATAGTTGTCAAAATTTGATTTAAAAGCTGATGAAGGAATTTTCGTTGGATATCCACTTTCCACAAAAGCCTTCAGAGTCTACAATTTAAGAACAAAGGTTGTCATGGAATCTATCAATGTATCTTTTGATGATAAGAAGATTACTGGACTTGAAGATTTCAATGATCATGATCAGCTGAGATTTGAAAATGAAGATTTAAATTCTGATTCTGTAAATTCTGATGACCTAAATCCTGATCCTATAAGTTCTAACGGGTTAAGTTCTGATGTCATTGAAACTGTGGCAACTACTCCAAGGAAAAATGCACCTATCCAGGGGGAGCAAGCTGAAGATTCTACCATAACTCAAGACTCTCAAGAAGCATCAGAACCTGTCACTGGTTCTTCAAGTTCTGATTCATCAAGTTCTGATGAGACAAATTCTGATAATTCTGAAAACTCTGATTCTTCAAATCCTGAAGGTTCCAACTCAAATTCTGAAGTCTCAGAGAGCTTAACAACAGGGGGGAGCAATTAAAAATGCTGATGGAGACAGCATGGATCATGGGGGAGTATCCAGTTCTAGAGAACAACTTCCATCTGCAAGGAAGTGGACTAAGTCACATATACCTAACTTAATAATTGGATATCTTGAAGCAGGTGTTAGAACTAGAAATGCAACATCAAATGAATGTCTCTATCATTCTTTCTATCTCAGACTGAACCAAAGAAAGTGGAAGAAGCTCTTCAAGATGCTGATTGGGTGCAAGCAATGCAGAAAGAGTTAAATAAATTTGAAAGAAATAAAGTATGGACCCTAGTGCCAAGACCAAAGAACAGATCAATTATTGGCACAAAATGGGTGTTCAGAAATAAACTAACAGTGATGGCATAATTACAAGAAAAAAAGCAAGGCTGGTTGCTAAATGTTACTCTCAACAGGAGGGTATTGATTATGATGAAACATTTGCACCAGTTGCTAGATTGGAAGCCATAAGAATCTTTCCTGGCTTATGCTGCTCACAAAAAGTTTAAAGTCTTTCAAATGGATGTGAAAAGTGCTTTTTCACAATGGAGAATTGGAAGAAGAGGTATATGTTGAACAACCTCCAGGCTTTGTAGATTAAAAATTTCCAAATCATGTCTATAGGCTTGATAAAGCACTTTATGGCCTTAAGCAAACTCCAAGAGCATGGTATGAGACTTTAACTCAATTCCTTCTAGAAATGACTTATTTTGACAGAGGTATAATTGATAAACACTGTTCTACCTCAACCATGGAAAGGACTTACTTTTTGGTACATATATATGTTATGGATATCATATTTGGTTCTATAAATGCCAAACTATGTGAAAGGTTTGCCAAGTTAAGGCAGTCAAGATATCAAATGTGTATGATGGGAGAACTTAGCTATTTTCTGGGACTTCAAGTCAAGCAAAATGAAGAAGGTACTTTTATCAATCAATCCAAGTACACCAGAAATTTACTGAAGAAATTTGGAATGCAAGATTGTTCAACTACATCCACTTCCCATGGCCACTGCAACCAAGTTAGATAAAGATACTGGTTCATCAGTAGATATTACTAACTACAGAGGTATGATCGGCTCTTTACTCTATTTAACTGCAAGTAGACCTGATATCATATATGATACATGTTTTTGTGCAAGATTTCAGGCTGATCCAAGAGAAACTCATCTTATACTTGTGAAAAGAATTCTCAAGTACCTCAAGGGTATAGCTGATCTAGGATTGTGGTATCCTAGAGAATCAGACTTTAAGCTAATAGGTTACTCAGATGCAGATTTTACAGGATGCAAAATAGACAGGAAAAGCACTAGTGGAAGCTGCCAATTTCTTGGAGGCAGATTGGTTTCTTGGTTTAGCAAGAAACAGAAATCAATTTCCACATCAACTACAGAAGGAAATATATTGATGCAGGAAGCTGTTGTGTACATATTCTTTGGATGAAGAATCAGTTACTGGACTATGGGTTAGAATTTTCTAAAATACCTATTTACTGTGATAATCAAAGTGCTATTGCTATGACAGGTAATCTAGTACAACACTCAATGACAAAGCACATCAGCATTAGGTACCATTTCATAAGGGAACTATGTGATGAAAGGTACAGCGGAATTACATTTTGTTCCAACAGATCAACAACTAGCAAATATCTTCACAAAACCACTATGTGAAGCTACTTTTACAAGACTGGTAAATGAACTTGGAATGGTTTCAGGTTATTTCTCTAAATCTGCTTAGTTTTTGTTCTCATGCATCAGACTTTATGATCAGTGTTTACAGATTGTCTTACCTTCATGTAATCTGTGCTTAAATTGTAATATATTAAATGCTGATTGTTATCTGATATGGATCTATATACTCTGATAGTGATTTGAATGTTCAGTGACTATTCAATCCAATGAGGATTACTGTGCTAGATGCTGACCTAATAGTCTTTAACATACTAGAAATCCCATGTTTTAATTAGTTGTTTATGTGGAAATTCATTAACACGAGCAAATTCTGATTTTGCGCTTAGTCAATTTACTGTGTGTATCTTATTACTAAGTCACAAACTAGATTCTTGCTTTTTATCTGTCAAATTCTGATGTCAATAAATCTTAAGGATGAACCACATGCTTGATAAGCCTCACTTATCTGAAGAAAAGAAAAGAAAAGAAAATTAAAGTCAGGTACTCCTTTGAGATCTAGAGTAAATATGTGGAAGGGAAGATCCAAATGCATTACTGGTATTAAATTATATGCATTAGAAAAGCAAATAAATCTTTCTTGGTGACTTTTCACATTCTCTGATTACTGGAGAAATACTCTGATAATAACATAAATTCTGATAGCAGTTGTGACTCATTTACACTGAGAAGCCACTGTGAAAAAGAATTCTAAAAGATGCATAAAATGAGCACAACAGTTGAGGTGGACTTATGCACAAATTTATCATATAGTAGACTTCATTATTAATGACAAATTTTAAGCACTTTTTTTAGTTATGCCTTATTTCTAAGATATACTAAAGTTTATCAGACTTAATCTTTATCTGATATTCTGCTATGCACACACTATCACTCCATATGAATGATGAAAATTATCTGTGCTGATTAAGTTGTTTCAGATAACAGTTAAGTGTCATATGCATAAATTCTGAGGACAAGTTCGGATTGTAGTTCTGATGATTAAACTCTGAAGAAACAATTCAGTATTTATATGAAGAATCACAGTAACAACATTCACTTTTTGAGTACAGAAGCCATGTTCTGATGACCGTTAAATTATGATGTTAGTCAAGATCTGATGAAAATCCTGATGGAAACTCTGATGCTTACGTGGCATTATTTATTTACTTTACTTATTTGTGGTAAATACTGAAATGGTCATATTTATCAGAATATATTTAAGTGAGATAAAAACAGTCATAATCATTTGGTTAAGTGGGAAACGTGTTATCTTGAAAAACTGCATGTGCACATTAATTACTGCTTAGATCTCGTGCCCATTAACTCCTGATTTAACTTTTATTGAACTGTCACATGTTGCCAGGTGTAAATTGTCTTCCATTCTTCAAAAATATAGTTGTTATCACATGGGCTGTATAAATAAGAGAGTTAAAAGATTTTCTAATCTTTTACCTACTTTTCTTATTCTCTCATCTCTCTTATTTTCTCTCACCCACTAATATTCTCTGAAGCTATTTTTCATACATGCATTTTATCAAACACCTTGAAAACACTCTTTTTGTCATTTGATTTCACAGAAATGGCGCCAAAAGACATTGTTTTCAATGGAGCTAAGTTTGTTCCCAACAACTACTTGGCTATTCTTAGCAAGGTGAAGCTCCATCAGAACTTCACTTCATTCAGGACTTCCTTGCTAACTCTGAGATTGGGTATGCTTTGACCCAACCAGAAGCAATCTCTAGAACTCAAGTGCTGGAGTTTTGGAGAAGTGGCATATATGATGATGGTGGTGCTCATGGGTCCCCAAGTATTATCTTTTCAACAGGGGAGGATGAGCATGTAGTGACTTTGGCTACAGTTCGACAGGCTGTACATTTTCCAAAAAACTGTGTCTACAGTTCAACAGTTGAGGAGCCAGCTCTTTATGGATGATGGCCAATATGGGGTATGAAAAGACTTTGGCAAAGCTGGATCAATTGAAGAGACCTCACATAAGGAGGGAATGGAGTTTCTTCTTTGACTGCATCACAAAGGCCTTTGCCAACAATGTTCTAATTTTGATGTAATCCCAATTCTCAGTTAACAAATCGGGTATGCTCTCATTAATCAAACTCATTTTGATTATGCAAGTGCTATTTTAGGATTTATTGGGGATAGGACGATAGAAGATAGAAATACAGTTTACTTTTCTAGATTCTGTCAATTTGTTTATAGTTTTTGTTGCTCTGATGCACCCCAACTAGCAAGTGAGTTAATTGAACCATTTAAAACAAGTCAAATAAGTCTTGGTAAATTCTGATCCAGCCACCTATACTGCCTTATATCCTGATGTCCAACCAACCCAACCTCCATCAGCACCTCCAACAACTACACAACCAACCACCTCTCAACCTCAACCAACTCAACCTACCATCAGAACTTACTTCCAACCATCAACTCAATCTTCACAACAACAACCATCTGCTAAAGCATCAAGATCCAAACCTTCTAAGAGGGCAAAGTCTGTTCCTCAACCTCTATCAAAGAGAAGGAAGATGATTCTCAGGGATGAATCTGATAGTGAAGAGGAAGCACATGTTCATGCATCAGAACATGTGACTGTTGAAGCTGAAACTGTGGTTTTCAGAAAAAAAAACAAAAGCTGAAGGGTCAACCCACCAGATAAATGTTGAAGCTGAGGGTTCAGGTAATTTATAAAGAAAAGAACTGCTAGTTCTGATGCTCAGGCAACTCCTTCACTATCAAGGAGATTGAAGAAAATGAGGGCTATGAGGCATTTGGCTAAGCCTCCATCAGAAGATATTGAAGAAGCTGAGGAAGGGGATCAGGAATCTCTGATCTCAAAAGAGCCAATTATCATTGAATCCCTTCCAGAAACAAAAGACACTGTTCCTGATACAGTGCCCACCCCTCTTATCTCTCCAATAAAAGCAACAGATGATGTTGAAGAACAAGCAACAAGTTTGAAATAGATATTCACAATATGAATATTCCTACTGTTCTTTATCTGGAAGCTCCTACGGCAGCTCAGACATCTCCAACTCATTCTCCAATCTTAAATGCTGAGATACCATCCACACCAATTCTTGATCAGGAACCTGAAGATCAGAATTTAGATGAGGTAGTTCCAGAATCTCCCATTGCCTCACATACACTTGTCTTATCAGAGAATGATGAGTCTTCTTCCTGTACTAGAGACAGTGTTTCTGTTGATACTCCAGCTCCCATTCTAGGAAAGGAGGCACTTATTGAGAAGTTTGTTGAGCAAGCTGCTTCTATTCCTTGGGAAGATACTCACAGAGGTGTGGAGTGGACCAAGAAGTGGAATGAAACTGAATTTCATTCCAAGCTCCAAAGTACTGAAATACCATATTAGAAAAGCTGATGAGTTGCTCATAAATTCTAATTTCAAGACACAACTCAAGTCACAGCTCTGTCTACCAAAATCTTCAAGGTCTACACTCTGCTACTCAAGAAAAGGTTGACAAGCTTCTTGAAAAAGATGAAAAGATAGATATGGAGACCAAGCTTGATAAAAAGAGGTTTATCAGACCTATTTTCTGAAAAAATTAAAGCCGTTTGAGAAGATGCAAGAGAAGCAACACACCAGATTACTGAGGTCCTACAAAATCAAGCTTCTCAAAAGCTCAATTGGATGAAATCCAATCTTCAGTTGAACTCTTCTCTCTCTCTTATTACCTGATGATGCCGAAAAGGGGGAGAAGATAGTTAAGTCCAAATGCTCTAATGATCGAGTACTGAAGAGAAAGATGATGAAGCTGATGACCAGGAAAACCCTAGCAAGGGTAGAGGTCAGGTTCAAGGTAAAGAGCACAACAACAAGTTTTCTTCAAGGAAACTAAATACTGATGCAAGGAAATCTTCTACTCAAAGAGGACAAGTTCTGAAGCTGCTCAACTCAAAATCTGATAGCAAGTGCTGATAATCAAAATCTGATATCAAGTTCTGATGAGCAAAGTCTAATGACAAAGCCTGATGTTCTGATACAAGGTGGGAAGTCAAGATTCTCAAAAGTTCATACAAACTCTAAAGCTAAAGGGAAGCAGACTACAGTCTACTACAAGGATCCCAAAATTCAGACACTTGATGAGGAAATTGCTAGAAGATTATTTCTGAGCATAATCTTAGAATGGATTTAGAAAATCTCAAGAAGGAAGAAAAGCTAGATTTAAAGCTGAAAGACAAATCTAAAGCCAAAAGCTTCTGTTGCAAAGAAACCTCCAAGGCCTAAGATATAAGGCATTGTGATCAAGGAGGAAGTCAAATACTGAGGCATCAAAGCCCAAAACAAGATCACATATTGAGATTGATCCCAAAGACAAAGGGAAGGGTAAAATTGATGAACCAACCAGCCGCTGGAGATGAAAATTCCTCAAATCCTGATGAAACCAGTGTGCAAAATGGTTCAAGTTACTGATGATACTCTTGCTGAAGATGAAGATGTTGAAACTCTGGAAAGAAGGAAGATTTTTGAAGAACAAAACACAACCTCTGACAAGGCTCAAGTTGTTCAGAGTGAAAGAAATGCAAGCTACAACAGAAACAGCAAGTTCTGACAAAGTCATCAAGACATCAACCACTGACATGGCTCAAGTTGATTTAGACAGATGAAAGTAGCTGACAAAAAGAAACTTCTGTGGAAAAATATCAAACCATCAGATCCAAAGAAAAGCCAATTACTGTCTGATTTTATGACTATTGGGTTAAATGCTAGAGAACCAAGAGACAGGGCTGGACTAGTTTCTAATGAAGCAAAGATCAAGACAGGAGTTGAAGTTGCTACTAGAGACCATTTCTATTAACTGACAACCTCTTGAAGATGTTACACAGAAACACCTTGGTAAGGTTATCTCTCGTTCAAGTGGTACTGGTATGCTCATGACAAGCACAATGTCAAGGAAAAATCTGATTCTAT
The DNA here is from genome assembly GCF_009905375.1 of Apium graveolens. Classification (NCBI taxonomy): domain Eukaryota; kingdom Viridiplantae; phylum Streptophyta; class Magnoliopsida; order Apiales; family Apiaceae; genus Apium; species Apium graveolens. The sequence continues at coordinate 135,731,290 of NC_133647.1, forward strand.
TTCTTGAAGATGGAAGGACATATCAGATGTCAGAATCAGATGTGCTAAACAAATCTTTGAAAGAACTTCAATTCTTTCATTACCTTTTAGAGGTAAGTCTGATATTACCAGGAGATGGTCAGAATTTATATGAAGACCATAAAAGATAAGCTAGAATTTCTGGTTCAAGGGTTACAGAATTCATTCCTAATATTGGTTGAAGATGATGGAAGTGAGATTCCAATGAAGAAGGATTCTGCTAAGCTTGAAGTGATATTGAAAGAGAAATGTCTATGCTACAATGAAGATTCTTCTCATCCAAGGGTAATAAGACTAGATGATGGTTTAGAAAAGAAACCATATATCTGCACCTAAGGACTGCAATCTACCAGATTGGAAGTCAGAATGAAGAGATGAAGCAAGTCAAGACCCACACTATCTCAAGTCCTGAGGATTTAAGAAGAAAAGATGATATCAAACTTTGTCAAGAATCACTTTGGATTCAGATTGACTCAGTGAGATTGGTAAAAAGCTAGAATGACTATAAGCTATAGTTAGTTATCTAGTGAAACTCTTTATTGCTTTGTACTTAAAATATTTTTGACATCATCAAATCTATTAACTTGTATATTTTGCATAATTACAAGTTGAGGGGATTGTTAGATATATTTGAGATGTCATGTCTAATATTGATTTGTGTTTAGTTTTTAGAACTTAACAATAGGACAAATCAGGACTTACTGAAATCGAGGACTTACTGGAAGTCAGAACCTTAATATCAGAACTTAAGGTATATCAAAACTTAAGTGCGGAAGACTGTCAGTTAAGGAATGAAGCTGATTTATAGGAGAAGATCGAAACTAAAACAAAATATGCATGGAAAGAATTAGAGGACCAGAAGACTTGTAGAAGATATCTGATTGATATATTTTAGGAGACTGAATTGTATTCCATATCAATTAGAATATATCTTGTAATGTGTACTATATAAACACAGACTTAGGGTTTACACTATAAGTGTTATCATTATCGAGAAGATTATACATTGTAACCTAGCAGCTCTTAGTGATATTTGTTCATCACTGAGAGAGAACAACAGTTCATATTGTAATAGTTTATTGAATATACTTGATCTTTGTTACATACTTGTGTTAAATCGATTTGATTGTATAAACACTGTATTCAACCCCCTTCTACAGTGTTGTGTGACCTAACAATTGGTATCAGAGCTTTTCTAGTTTACACATACAGTAAAAATCCAAACAATCATGTCTGAAGAAGCACAAACTCCAACCAAGCCCACCAAAACTCAAAAAACTCAAAACACTCAAACCTACAGTCGATATGAGACTATTAGGGTTCCCATACTGAGACCTTCTGAGTATCCCATATGGAAAGTGAAGATGGCTATGTTTTGGAAGCTACAGATCCAGAATACCTTGTGTTAGATATATTTGAGATGTCATGTCTAATATGATTTATGTTTAGTTTTCAGATTTTAACAAACAGGACATATCAGGACTTACTGAAATCAGGACTTACTGGAAGTCAGAACTTATATCAGAATTTAAGGTCATATCAGAACTTAAGGTCATATCAGAACTTAAGTGCGGGAAGACTTTCATATAAGGAAGAAAGCTGATTTATAGTAGAAGATCGAGACTAAAACAAAAGAATATATGTATGGAAAGAGTTAGAAGACGGGAAGACTTGTAGAAGATATCTGATTGATATATTTTAGGAGACAGAATTGTATTCCATATCAATTAGAAGTTATCTTGTAACTGTGTACTATATAAACAGGGAGTTAGGGTTTACACTAGATGTGTTATCATTATCGAGAAGATTATACATTGTAACCTAACAACTCTTAGTGATATTTGTTCATCACTGAGAGAGAACAACAGTTCTTATTGTAACAGAGTTTATTCAATATACTTGATCTTTGTTACATACTTGTGTTAAATCGATTTGATTGTATAAACACTGTATTCAAACCCCTTCTACAGTGTTGTGTGACCTAACAATTGGTATCAGAGGTTATATGTTAACACAAATACACTAAAGATCCAAACAATCATGTCTGAAGAAGCACAAACTCCAACCAAGCCCACCAAAACTGAAGAAACTCAAAAGACTCAAACCCACAGTCGATATGAGACTATTAGGGTTCCCATACTTAGACCTTCGAGTATCCCATATGGAAAGTGAAGATGGCTATTTCTGGAAGCTACAGATCCAGGATACCTTGACAAAATTAATGAAGGACCACATAAGCCTACCAAGCTCTCTATTGTAGTTGATGATCAACCAGCAAAGACCATACCAAAGGAGAAAGGTGAGTACACAGCTGAAGACATCTCATCTATTGCCAAAGATGCAAGGGTAAGGCATTTACTGCATAGTGCCATTGATAATGTCATGTCTATTGCAAAGAAGAAATATGCTATGGGTATAGTGGATGAGTTCACAAGGTACACTTGGGTGTATTTCTTACACAAGAATAATAAAACTGCATTTACTCTAACTGATCATGTCAGACATCTGGATAAGTTGGTCAAAGATTCTTTTAAAATTTTAAGAAGTGATAATGGCACTGAGTTCAAGAATTCAATCATGGAAGACTTCTGCAAAGAGCATGGAATCAAACAGGAATTTTCTACACCTGGAACTCCATAGAAAATGGAGTTGTAGAAAGAAAGAACAGGACTCTCATTGAAGCTGCACGAACTATGCTTGATGAAGCAAAGCTACCAACCTACTTTTGGGTTGAAGTTGTGCACACTGCTTGTTTTACACAGAATGCTACACACATAAACAAGCATGGAAAAACACCATATGAGATGGTGAAGAAAAAGAAGCCAAATCTGAAATACTTTCATGTATTTGGATGTAAGTATTTTGTTCTTAAGACTCATCCTGAACAGCTGCCAAAATTTGATCTAAAAGCTGATGAAGGAATTTTTGTTGGATATCCACTTTCCATAAAAGCCTTCAGAGTCTACAATTTAAGAACAAGGGTTGTCATGGAATCTATCAATGTATCTTTTGATGATAAGAAGATTACTGGACTTGAAGATTTCAATGATCATGATCAACTGAGATTTGAAAATGAAGATTTAAATTCCGATTCTGTAAATTCTGATGTCTTAAACTCTGATCATGTAAGTTCTGACGGGTTAAGTTCTGATGTCATTGAAACTGTGGTAACAACTCCAAAGGAAAATGCACATGTCCAGGGGGAGCAAGCTGAAGATCCTACCACAACTCAAGACTCTAAAGAAGCATCAGAATTTGTCACTGGCTCTTCAAGTTTTGATTAATCAAGTTCTGATGAGCCAAATTCTGATAATTCTGGAAACTCTGATTCTTCAAATCCTGAAGGATCTAACTCAAATTCTGAAGTCTCAGAGAGCATAAATACAGGGGGAGTATCAGAAAATGTTGATGGAGATAGCATGAATCATGGGGGAGGATCCATATGCAAGGAAGCGGACTAAATCACATACACCTGACTTAATAATTGGAGATCCTGAAGCAGGTGTCAGAACTAGAACTACAACATCAAATGAATGTCTCTATCATTCTTTTCTATCTCAGACTGAACCAAAAAAAGTGGAAGAAGCTCTTCAAGATGTGATTGGGTGCAAGCAATGCAGGAAGAGTTAAATGAATTTGAAAGAAATAAATTATGGACCCTAGTGCCAAGACCAAAGAACAGATCCATTGTTAGCACAATATGGGTATTCAGAAACAAAACTGATAGTGATGGCATAATTAACAAAAAAGGCTGGTTACTAAGGGTTACTCTCAACAAGAGGGTATTGATTATGATGAAACATTTACACCAGCTGCTAGATTGGAAGCCATAAGATTCTTTTTGGCTTATGCTGCTCACAAAAAGTTTAAAGTCTTTCAAATGGATATGAAAAGTGCTTTTATCAATGGAGAATTGGAAGAAGAGGTATATATTGAACAACCTCCAGGCTTTGCAGATTCAAAATTTCCAAATCGTATCTACAGGATTGTCAAAGCACTTTATGGCCTTAAGCAAGCTCCAAGAGCATGGTATGAGACTTTAGCTCAATTCTTTCTGGAAAGTGGATTTCACAGAGGTACAATTGATAAAACACGTATCTACCTCAACCATGGAAAGGACTTACTTTTGGTATAGATATATGTTAATGATATCATATTTAGTTCTACAAATACCAAACTCTGTGAAAGGTTTGCAAAGCTAATGCAGTCCAGATATCAAATGAGTATGATGGGAGAATTAGTTATTTTCTGGGATTTCAAGTCAAGCAAAATGAAGAAGGTACTTTTATGTCAATCCAAGTACACCAGAAATTTACTGAAGAAATTTGGAATGCAAGACTGTTCAACTGCATCCACTCCCATGGCCACTGCAACCAAGTTAGATAAAGATACTGGTTTATCAATAGATATTACTAACTATAGAGGTATGATTGGCTCATTACTCTATTTAACTGTTATAGACCTTATATATGTATGCTACCTGTCTTTGTGCAAGATTTCAGGCTGATCAAAGAGAACCTCATTTAATAGTTGTGAAAAGAATTTTTAAATACCTCAAGGGTACAGCTGATCTAGGATTTTGGTATCCTACAGAATCAGATTTTAAGCTAATAGGTTACTTAGATGCGGATTTTGCAGGATGCAAAATAGACAGGAAAAGCACAAGTGGTAGCTGCCAATTTCTTGGAGGCAGATTGGTTTCTTGGTTTAGCAAGAAACCGAAGTTAATTTCCACATCAACTGCAGAAGCAGAATATATTTCTACAGGAAGCTGTTGTGCACAGATTCTTTGGATGAAGAATCAGTTACTGGATTATGGGTTAGAATTTTCTAAAATACCTATTTACTGTGATAATCAATGTGTTATTGCTATGACAAGTAATCAAGTTCAACACTCAATGACAAAGCACATCAGCATTAGGTACCATTTCATAAGGGAACATGTGATGGAAGGTATAGTGGAATTGCATTTTATTCCAACAGATCAACTACTAGCAGATATCTTCACAAAACCACTATGTGAAACTACTTTTACAAGACTGGTAAATGAACTTGGAATGGTTTCAGGTTCTTTCTCTAAATCTGCTTAGTTTTTTGTTCTTATACATCAGACTTTATGATCAGTATTTACAGATTGTCTTATCTTCATGTAATCTGTACTTAAATTGAAATACATTAAATGCTGATTGTTATCTGATGTGGATCTATATACTCTGATAGTGATTTGAATGTTCTGTACTATTCAATCCAATGAGGATTATTGTGCTAGTGCTGACCTAGTAGTCTTTAACATACTAGAAATCACATGTTTGAATTAGTTGATTATATGGAAATTCATTACACAAGCAAATTATGATTTTGAGCTTAATCAAATTTACTTTGTGTATCTTATTACTAAGTCACAAACTAGATTTTTGCTTCTTATCTGTCAAATTCTGATGTTAGTAAATCTTAAGAATAAACTAAATGCTGATAAGCCTCACTTATCTAAAGAAAAGAAAAGAAAAGAAAATTAAAGTCCGGTACTCCTTTGAGATCTAGAGTAAATGTGTGGAAGGGAAGACCCAAGTGCATTGCTGGTATTACGTAATATGCATTAGAAAAGCAAATAATATTTCTTGGTGACTTTTCACATTCTCTGATTACTGGAGAAATACTCTGATAATAACATAAATTCTGATAGCAGTTGTGACTCATTTACACTGAGAAGCCACTGTGAAAAAGAATTCTAAAAGATGCATAAAATGAGCACAAACAGTTGAGGTGGACTTATGCACAAATTTATCCTATAGTAGACTTCATTATTTATGACAGATTTTAAGCACTTTTCTTAGTTATGCCTTATTTCTAAGATGTACTGAAGTTTATCAGACTTTAATCTTTATCTGATATTTTGCTAATGCAAACACTCTAACTCCATATGAATGATGAAAATTACTGTGGTGATTAAGTTGTTTTTGAGAAACAGTTAAGTGTCATTTACATAAATTCTGAGGACAAGTTCTGATGGAAGTTCTAATGATTAAACTCTGAAGAAACAAGTCAGTATTTATATGAAGAATCACAGAAAAAGACATTCACTTTTTGAGTACAAAAGCTATGTTCTGATGACTGTTAATCTGATAATAGTCAAGTTCTGATATTAAATTCTGATGGAAACTCTGATGCTTACGTGGCATTATTTTTTTTACTTGACTTATTTGTGACAAATACTGTAACGGTCATATTTAATCAGAATATAATTAGGTGAGATAAAAATAGTCATAAATCATTTGGTTAGTGGTAAACGTATTTTGTCTTGAAAAACTGCATTCACCGTAATTGTTACTTATTTCTCGTGCCCCATTAACTCCTGCTTTTAACTATTGACTGTTCATATTTGCCTAAATCATTACACATCGGTCTAGGATACGCTCATTAAGTTAACTCTACACCTATCATAATCAGTCCTTTAGTCCCTTGATATTCCATTGGCTTTAACCGACATTTCATCTCAGACATATCATGTTCTATTCTCACGAATCATTCTCTCTCTTTTAATTCTCACTATTTCCCCTTCATAAAAATGGTTCTTATAAACATGTTTATGAACTATGAAAACTTCAACATTAGTTCAGTTGTTGTGACTGGGTCCACAAGGGTTCGACAAATCTCTTGTTCTTTGAGATGGACTATCAACTCCATCTTTGATCGCTTATAGAAGAATGGAGAGAGCTCTTCTTCAGCAAGAACGTATCATCCATCTTGCAGTGCTAGTTGTCAACAGCAGGAAGAACTATTGATAGCTTTCTTTCTTAGACCAAGGCTGTTAATGTTCACCATCTTAGACTAGGATTATCTTGTAATCTTTTGCATGTTCTACAAATTTCATAAAATGTACTCTTTTGATATTTTAATGAAATTTCTTTTATTGCAAGATTTAGTCTTTGTTTTCTCATATTATGCATGTGAATGTTCTCATTGAAGCCTATTAATTTTACTTCATCTACTTGAACTGTATTTCTTGATGAATGTTTTGATTAAAATTATGGTTACTAATAATTTGTGATTTTGACAAACAAATATTGAATTTGAATCGACATATCCTGACCTACACTTGAGAAGTAGAAGCAATTGAGAAAGCTCAGAGAAGTACAGGCCCAAATCTCTGAGGTCCTGGCTAATCAGCTTCTCAACAGGCTCAATTGGATGAGATCCAATCTTCATTTGAACTTCTTCTCTCACTTCTACTATCATATTGCCAATAAGGGGAGAAATAGTTAGTCCAAATGCTCTAATGATCAAATACAGAAGAAGAGATGATGAAGCTGATGACCAGGGAAACCCTAGCAAGGTAGAGATCAAGTTCAGATAAAAACAAGCAACAAGGTTTCATCAAGGAAAACTAATTACTGATGCAAAAAATCTTCTATTCAAAGAGACAATTCCGAAGCTGCTAAAACTCAAATCTGATATCAAGTTCTGATGATCAAAGTCTGATGACAAAGCCTGATGTTCTGATACAAGGTGGAAGTAAAGATTCTCAAAAGTCCATGCAAACTCTGAAGCTCAGGGAAAGCATACTACTGTCTACTACAAGGATCCCAAGATTCAGACACTTGATGAGTATTGCTAGAAGATTGTTTCTGAAGCATAATCCAGGAATGGATTTAGAAATTTCAAGGAGGAAGAAGCTAGATTTAATCTAAAAGAAAAATCTAAAGCCAAAAGCTTCTGTTGCAAAGAAACCTCCAAGGCCTAAGGAAAAAGGCATTGTGATCAAGGAGATCAATACTGAGCATCAAATCCCAAGACTAGATCACAGATTGAGATTATCCCAAACAAAGGAAAGGAAAATTGATGAACCACCAGCCACTGGAGATGAAATTCCTCAAATTCTGATGAAACCAGTGGTGCAAATGGTTCAAGTTACCGATGATATTCTTGCTGAAGATAAAGATGTTCAAACTCGAAAAGAAAGAAGATTTCTGAAGAATCAAAGACAACCTCTGACAAGGCTCAGTTGTTCAGAGTGAAGAACAACAGCTATAATAGAAATAGCAAATCTGAAAAAATCGTCAAGACATCAACCTCTAACATGCTCCAGTTAATTTAGACAAGATGAAAGTAGCTGATAAAAGAAACTTCTGTGGAAAATGTCAAACCATCAGATCCAAGAGAATCCAATTGTTATCTATTTCATGACTGTTGATTGAAAGCCAGAGAACAGAGACAGAGTTGGACTAGGTTCTGATGAAGCTAAGATTAAAACAGGAGTTGAAGTGCTTACTAGAGATCCATTTATATTGACTGACAGACCTTGAAGATGTTACACAGAAACACCTTGATAAGGTTATCTCTGTTCAAGTGGACTGGATGCTCATGCCAAGCACAATGTCAAGGAAAATTGATTCTTTCTTAAAGATGGAAGGACATATCAAATGTGAGAATTAGATGTGTTAAACAAATCACTGAAAGAACTTCAATTCTTTCATTACCCTTTAGAGGTAAAGTTTGATATTACCAGGAGATGGTCAAATTTCATATTAAAGACCATCAGAGAGAAAACAAGAATTTCTGGTTCAGAGTTATTAAATTTATTCTAAACATTGTTGAAGATGATGGAAGTGAGATTCCAATGAATAAGAATTCTCCTAACCTGAAGTGTTTCTGAAAGGGAAATGTCTATGCTACAATGAAGATTCTTCTCATACTAGGGTAATAAGACTGAATGATGGTTTAGAAAGAACCATATCTCTTCTTATAGGACTGTAATCTACCAAATTGGAAGTCAGAATGAAGAGATGAAGTAAGTCAAGACTACACTCTCTCATGTCCTGAGAATTAGAAGAAAAGCTGATATCAAACTTTGCAAAATCATTATGGATTCAGATTGCTCAGTGAGATTGGTAAAACTACAAGGACTGTAAGTTGTAGTTGTTACTAGTTAAACTCTTATTTGCATTTGTACTTAATGTTTTTTGAAATCATCAAATCTATTACTTGTATTTTTTGCATAATTTACAAGTTGGGGGAGATTGTTAGATATATTTAATGTCATGTCTAATAGATTCATGTTTAGTTTTCAGATTTTAACAACCAGGACATATCAGGACTTACTGAAATTAGGACTTACTGGAAGTCAGACTTAGGTCATATCAGAACTTAAGTGCGGGAAGACTTTCATATAAGGAAGGAAGCTGATTTACAGTAGAAGATCGAGACTAAAACAAAAGAAGATATGCATGGAAAGAGTTAAGACTGGAAGACTTGTAGAAGATTTGATTGATATATTTTAGGAGACAGAATTATATTACATATCAATTAGAAGTTATCTTGTAACTGTGTACTATGTAAACACAGACTTAGGGTTTACACTAGATGCGTTATCATTATCGAGAAGATTATACATTGTACCTAGCATCTCTTAGTGATATTTATTCATCACTGAGAGAGAACAACATTCTTATTGTAACAAGTTTATTCAATATACTTGATCTTTGTTACATACTTGTGTTAAATCGATTTGATTGTATAAACACTGTATTCAACCCCCTTCTGCAGTGTTGTGTGACCTAACACCTTGATAGGATTAATGAAGGACCATACAAGCCTACCAAGCTCTCTGTTGCAGTTGCTGATCAACAGCAAAGTCCATACCAAAGGAAAAGGTGATTACACAGCTGAATACATCTCATCTATGCCAATGATGCAATGGTAAGGCATTTGCTACATAGTGCCTTGATAAGGTCATGTCAAAAAGGGTAATTAATTGCAAGACTGCAAAGGAGATATAGGATGCTTTGGAGACAATATGCCAGGGAACTGATGCCATAAAAAGAACAGGAGGACTATACTCACTCAAGAGTATGAGCACTTTGACTCAAAAGCTTGTGAGTCATTAACTGATTTATATACAGGTTTGCCAAACTCTAGAATGATCTGTCACCGGTGGACAAGGAATATGATCTTGAAGATTCAAATCTAAAATTCCTTTTAGCTCTTCCTGAAAATTTGGATTTGAAGTCTACTTCCATAAGGACAACTATTATCTTACTGAAACTACTCTTGATGAAACTTATGGTATGCTCAAGACTCATGAACTTGAGATGGATCAAAGGAGCAAGAGGAATGGAAGAAAATCAAGGACATTGCTCTTAAAGCTGGGGAGGAATCTCCTAAAGTGGTTGCCTCAAAGAGGGAAAGGAAAGGCTCTCATCATAAAGTCTGATTCAGAGTCATCATATTCTGATGAGATGATTCAGAAACTGAAAGTTCACCTAAAATGGATGCTGATGCAGAGATGATGCAACTGTGTGCTCTATGGTGAAGGGTATCACAAAGATAGCCTACAGGAAATTCAGAAAGGGCAAGAAGTTTTCCAGGAAAGTGGAAGTTTTGATAAGAAGGGTTCAGAAAGTCTAAAGGCAAAGGAGGAAAGTCTGACAGAGAGACAACTCAAATGTCAAAGCTACAATTGTGGTGAAGAGGCCACATATCTCCTGACTGCAAGAAAAGAAAAAGTGACAAAGGCAAGGCACTTGTCAACGAGAAAAGTTGGACAGACACTTCAGATTCTGAAAAAGAGGTGAACTATGCGTTGATGGAAAATGCTGAAAGCAGTCCTGAAACTGCTGAATTGAAGGTACCTCAAACAACTTATGCTTTTCATACTGATGGTATTACTGAGTTGAGATTATATCTTAAACCATGTTCATTAGCTATAGAGATCAGACTTTAACATGTGAAACTAACATCTGAAAATCTTGCTTTAAAAAGAGAAATGATTATTTAGAAAATTAGTTAGTTTTTCTTCATCAAACTAAGAAAGAAAGAGATGATCTTTGTATGTATAGATGTGTTAAAATTGAATGAATCTCTAAAAGCTAACTTAGAAAAGAAAAGAGATTATCAAAACTTGGACTAACTCTGGCAAAACAACTCAGAATTTACTAAGTAGTGGAAACTGTGCAAATTGAGCCAACTGTTATTAACAGACTGCTAATCCAAAGGTAAATCCTGTTAAGTTTGTAGCAAAAACTGTAAAGTCTGATTCTGAAAAGATGAAAGTCTAGGACAGAAGTCAAAGAAAAGTTCTTCTGACAAATTAAAACAGGATAAACCAGCTGACGTAAATGGCTTAATGATAAAGACAGCTTAAACATAAGCTGAAAGAGATTAGAAATGTGAACAAGGTAAAGGAAGCTAGGAAAAATAGGAATGAAATGGAAGGTGTTAATAAAAGCAATAATTATATGCCTGTTCCTAATGTTCCTAGAAAGAAAGTTACAACTGTGGAAACTCTAACCATCTTGCTTCTTTTTGCAGGAAAACTAAAGATATAAACTCTTTACCTCCTAAATCAGGAGTTAAGTGTCAGTCTGTTAGGTTTACGCACAAAATCCTTTTTTCGTTGTGGTAGTTATGGCATTCCATTTATACTTATAAGGAATATCATAGTTTGTACTATGTTATTATCAAATAAAACCTTCTTTGAAGAAAGTTAGTATGTTAGGTCACACACACTATAGAAGGGGTTGAATACAGTATTTACTACAATCAAATCGAATATAAAATTCAAGTACAAAAACAGATTTTATTCACACAATAACTCTGTTACAATATGGAACTGTCCTCTCTCAGTGATGAACAAATTATCACGAGCTGCTAGGGTTACAATGAATAATATTTTCGATAATGATAACACATATAGTATAAAGCTCTACGTCTGTGTTTATATACAACACAATTACAAGATAATCTTCTAATTGATATTGAATATAATTCTGCTTCCTAAAATATATCAATCAGTTATCTTTTCTTCCAAGTATTCTATTCTTCATAGAATTCCTTCTTCATGCATATCTCTTCTTATATTTTTCTTGATCTTCTTTCCTTTTAATCAGCCATCTTCCTTATCTGAAAGTCTCCTTAAGTCCTGATATTATCTCCTGATAAAATATCTCCTGATAACTTAAGTTCTGATAACTTAAGTTCAGATATCTTAAGTTCTGACTTCAGTATAAGTACTGATTTCCAGTTATGTACTGATTTGTCCTGTTAAGTAAGATCTAAAAACTAAACACAAATCATCATTAGACATGACATCACAAAATAGCTAAGTTATCCCATCATACTCATTTGATATCTTGACTGCATTAGCTTGGCAAACCTTTTACAAACTCTGTCATTTATAGAACCAAAAATGATATCATCAACATATATCTGCACCAAAAGTAAGTCCTTTCCATTGTTGAGATACAATGTTTTGTCAATAGTCCCTCTGTTAAATCCACTTTCCAGAAAAAACTGAGCTAATGTCTCATACCATGCTCTTGGAGCTTGCTTAAGGCCATAAAGTGCTTTATCAAGTCTGTAGACATGATTAGGAAATTTGAATCTACAAAACCTGGAGGTTGTTCAACATATACTTCTTCTTCTAATTTTCCATTAAGAAAAGCACTTTTTACATCCATTTGAAAGACTATAAACTTTTTTATGAGCAGCTATAAGCCCAAAAATATCCTTATGGTTTTCAATATAGCAACTGGTGCAAATGTTTCATCATAATCAATTCCCTCATGTTGAGAGTATCATTTTGCAACCAGCCTTGCTTTATTCCTTGTAATTATGCCATCACTGTCAGTTTTGTTTCTGAACACCCACTTTGTACCAACAACAGACCTGTTCTTTGGTCTTGGCACTAGGGTCTAGACTTTATTTCTTTCAAATTCATTTAACTCTTCCTGCATTGCTTGCACCCAATCAACATCTTGAAGAGCTTCTTCCACTTTCTTTGGTTTAGTCTGAGAAAGAAAAGAATGATAGAGACATTCATTTGATGTAGTTGTTCTAGTTCTGACACCTGCATCAGGATTTCCAATAATTAAGTCAGGTGTATGTGTTTTAGTCCACTTCCTTGCAGATGGAAGGTTGTCTCTAGAACTGGATGCTCCCCCATGATCCATGTTGTCTCCACCAATATTTTCTGATGCTCCCCCTGAAATTATGCTCTCTGAATTGGATCCTTCAGTATTTGAGTTTACAGAAATATCAGAACTTGAGTTTCCAGAATTATCAGAACTTGGCCCATCAGAACTTGATGAATCAGAACTTGAAGAGCCTGTTGTAGATTCTGATGCTTCTTGAGATATGGTTGGATCCTTCAATATGCTCCCCCTGCACAAGTGCATATTGCTTTGGCGTAGTCACCACAGTTTCAATAACATCAGAGTTTAATCCATCAGAGTTTGCAGTATCAGGATTTAGACTGTCAGGATTTACAAAATCAGAATTTAAACTTTATTTTCAAATCTCAGCTGATCATGATCATTGAAATCTTCAAGTCCAGTAATCTTCTTATCATCAAAGGAGACATTGATAGATTCCATGACAACCCTTGTTCTTAAATTGTAGACTCTGAAGGCCTTTGTGGAAAGTGGATATCCAACAAAAATTCCTTCATCAGCTTTTAGATAAAATTTGGATAGCTATTCAGGATGAGTCTTAAGAACAAAACACTTGCATCCAAATACATGAAAATACTTCAGATTTGGCTTCTTTTTCTTCACCATCTTATATGGTGTCTTTTCATGCTTGTTGATAAGTGTTGCATTCTGAGTAAAATAAGCAGTCTGCACAGCTTCAGCCCAAAAATAGGTTGTTAACTTTGCTTCATCAAGCATAGTTCGTGCAGCTTCAATAAGAATTCTATTCTTTCTTTCAACAACTCCATTTTGCTGTGGAGTTCCAGGAGCAGAGAATTCCTGCTTTATTCCATGGTCTTTGAAGAACTCTTCCATAATCAAATTCTTGAACTCAGTGCCATTATCACTTCTTATGATTTTCACAGAGTCTTTGACCAATTTATCCAGTTGTTTGACATGATCAATCAAGATAGATGCAGTTTTACTTTTTGTGTGCAAGAAATACACCCATGTGTATCTGGTGAACTCATCTACTATGACCATAGCATATTTCTTCTTTGCAATAGACATGACATTCACTGGACCAAATAGATCAACATGTAGTAGGTGATAAGGCTCAGGAATTGATGATTCAGTCTTGCTCTTGAATGAAGATTTTCTTTGTTTTGCCTTCTGACATGAATCACAAAGGCCATCAGGAGCAAATACTGACTTTGATAGTCCTCTCACAAGATCTTTCTTGATTAGTTCATTTATATTGTTGAATTTAAATGAGAGAGTTTCTTGTTCCAATTCCAGCTTTCTTCAATTGATGCTCTACTTAACAGACAGATTGCAGAACCATCAGAACTTGTTGAAAGCTTGGCTTCATAAATGTTACCATGCCTGTATCCTTTCAGAACAACTTTTCCTGAAGATTGCTTACAACTTCACAGTGTTCTTCAAAGAAATCCATATGATAGCCTCTATCACAGATTTGACTAACACTCAGCAAATTGTGTTTAAGTCCTGAGACAAGAGCTACTTTTTCAATGATGACATTCCCAAGATTGATATTGCCATATCCCAGAGTTTTTCTCATGTTGCCATCTCCATAAGAAACACCTGGGCCAGCTTTCTCCACAAAGTCTGATAGCAGGGTTGTATTTCCAGTCATATGTCCTGAACATCCACTGTCCAGAACTAGGATGTTTTTCCTGTTGCCCTGCAATTACAAAGACCACTAATGATTAGTTTTAAGGACCCAGACTTGCTTGGATCCTTTGGCCTTATTAAGTTTGTTAACATTTGCAACAGATTTAGCATCAGAATTTATGTTAACAGTTTTCTTATCAGAATTTACATTATCAGACTTTGCATCAGAAATTACACTAGAAGGAACAATGCTAACTTTCTTTAAAGAAGGTTTTATTTGATAATAATCATAGTACAAACTATGATATCCCTTACAAGTATAAATGGAATGCCATAAACTACCATAATGAAAACAAGGATTGTGTGGCCTATATCTAACAGACTGACTCTTAACTCCCGACTTTGAAGGTAAGGAGTTTATTTTCTTATTCTTCCTCCAAAAAGAAGCCAGATGGTTAGAATTTCCACAGTTATAACATTTCTTTCTAGGAGCATTAGGAACAGGCTTATAATTATTGCTTTTATTCATACCTTCCTTTCCATTCCTATTTTTCCTAGGTGGTTTTACCTTGTTTACATTCTTAACATCTTTCAGCTTATGCTTAAGCTGCTTCTTAATCATTAAGCCTATTTTAACTTCAGTTGGCTTATCCTCTTTTGGTTTGTCAGAAGTTAATTTCTCTTTAGCTTCTGATTTATCAATATCAGACTTTACAGCTACAAACTTAACAGGATTTATCTTTGGATTTGTTTAACAACTATAGGCTCAATTTCTACAGTTCCCTTATCATTCTTATCATCTCCATAACCTAAGCCCTCTTTCCAGTTTCCACTACTTAACAAATTCCGAGTTGTTCTGCCAGAGTTAGTCCAAGTCCTGATAATCTCTCTTTTCTTTTCTAACTCAGTTTTTAGAGATTCATTCATTTTAAGTACTTCATCCCTAACATAAAAGGCATCATCTCTATCTTTCTGAGTTTGATGGAACATGACTAACTCTTTTTCTAAATAATTATTCCTCTTTTTATAAGTAAGATTTTCAGAAGTTAATCTTTCACATGTTAAAGTTTGATCTCTATAACTAATGAACATGGTTTTAATATATCTTCTCAACTCAGTAATATCATCAGTATGAAAAGCATAAGTTGTTTGAGGTACCTTTAACTCAGTAGCTTCAGAACTGCTATCAGCATTTGCCATCAAGGCATAGTTCACCTCACTTTCAGAATCTGAAGTGTCTGTCCAGCTTTTCTTCTTTGTGACAAGTACCTTGCCTTTGTCACTCTTCACTTTCTTACAATCAGGAGATATATGGCCTTTCTCACCACAATTGTAGCATTTGACATTTGAGTAATCTCCTCTATCAGACTTTCCTTCTTTGCCTTCAGATTTTCTGAAACCTCTCTTATCAGAACTTGAACCTTTTCTGGAAAATTTCTTTCCCTTTCTGAATTTCCTGTATGCAATCCTTGGGATTCCTTTCACCATAAGAGCACACAACTTCATCATCTCTTCATCAGGGTCCATCTCAGATAGACTTTCAGTTTCTGAATCCTCATCACTATCAAAACTTGATGACTCAGTATCAGACTTTATGATGAGAGCCTTTCCTTTGCCTTTCTTTGAGACAACCACTTTAGGGGATTCCTCCTCAGCCTTAAGAGCAACTTTCCTTGACTTTCTCCCATGCCTCTTGCTTCTTTGATCCATCTCAAGTTCATGAGTCTGAGCATACCATAAATTTCATCAAGAGTAGTTTCATCAAGAGCATAATTGTCTCTTATAGTTGTGGCCTTCAAATCCCAACTTTCAGAAAGAGCTAAAAGGAATTTGAGATTAGTATCTTCAAGATCATATTCCTTATCCACCAGTGACAGATCATTCAAGAGTTTGACAAATCTATCATATAAAACAGTCAATGACTCATCAGGTTTTGAGTCAAAGTGCTCATACTCTTGAGTGAGTATAGTCTTCCTGTTTTTCTTAATTGAATCAGTTCCCTAGCATCTTGTCTCCAAGGCATCCCATATCTCCTTTGCAGTCTTGCAGTTGATTACCCTATTTGACATGACATTATCAATGGCACTATGAAGCAAATGTCGTACCTTTGCATCCTTAGCAATAGATGAGATATCTTCAGCTGTATACTCACTTTTCTCCTTTGGTACTGTCTGTGCTGGCTGATCTGCAACTACAACAGAAAGCTTGGTTGGATTATGTGGTCCTTCATTGATTCTGTCAAGGTATTCTGGATCTGTAGCTTCCAGAAACATAGACATCCTCACCTTCCATATGGGATATTCAGATGGTTTCAGTTTGGGAACCCTAATAGTCTCATATCGATTATGAATTTGAGTCTTTGGAGGTTCTTCAGATTTGGTGGGCTTGGTTGGAGTTTGTGTTTCTTCAGACATGATTGATTTTGGATCTTAAACTGTTTGTGTGTTAACAGATTGCTCTGATACCACTTGTTAGGTCACACACACTGTAGAAGGGGGTTGAATACAGTGTTTACTACAATCAAATCGAATACAAGAACTCAAGTAACAGAAAACAGATTTTATTCAACACAATAAACTCTGTTACAATATGGAACTGTCCTATCTCAGTGATGAACAAATTATCACGAGAGCTGCTAGGGTCACAATGAATAATATTTTCGATAATGATAACACATATAGTGTAAACCCTACGTCTGTGTTTATATACTACACAGTTACAAGATAATCTACTAATTGATATTGAATATAATTTTGCTTCCTAAAATATATCAATCAGTTATATTTTCTTCCAAGTATTCTATTCTTCATAGAATTCCTTCTTCATGCATATCTCTTATTATGTTTATTTTGATCTTCTTTCCTTTCAATCAGCCGCATTCCTTATCTGAAAGTCTCCTTAAGTCCTGATATTATCTCCTGATAAAATATCTCCTGATAACTTAAGTTCTGATAACTTAAGTTCTGATATCTTAAGTTCTGACTTCAGTATAAGTACTGATTTCCAGTTAAGTACTGATTTGTCCTGTTAAGTAAGATCTGAAAACTAAACACAAATCATCATTAGACATGACATCACAAATATATCTAACATAGTATTATTCCTTCTAGTGTAAGTCTGATGCAAAGTTTGATATAAATTCTGATAAACAGCATGTTAGCATAAACTCTGAAATCAAATCCGCTGCAAATGCTAACAAACATAAAAAGACCAAAGGATCCAAGCAAGTCTGGGTCCTTAAAACTAACCAATAGTGGTCTTTGTGATTGGAGGGAAACAGGAAAAATATCCTAGTGTTGGACAGTGGATGTTCAGGACATATGACTTGAAATAAAGCCCTGTTATCAGACTTTGTGGAGAAAGCTGGCCCAGGAGTTTCTTATGGAGATGGAAATATGGGAAAAACTCTGGGATATGGCAATATCAATCTTGGTAATGTCATCATTGAAACAGTAGCTCTTGTCTCAGGACTTAAACACAATCTGCTAAGTGTGAGTTAAATCTGTGACAGAGGTTATCATGTGGATTTCTCTGAAGAACACTGTGAAGTTGTAAGCAATTCTATAAGCAAAGTGGTTCTGAAAGGTTACAGGCATGGTAACATTTATGAAGCCAGACTTTCAACAAGTTCTGATGGTTCTGCAATCTGCCTGTTGAGTAGAGCATCAATTGAAGAAAGCTGGAATTGGCACAAAAGACTCTCTCATTTAAATTTCAACAACATAAATGAGCTAGTAAAGAAAGATCTTGTGAGAGGACTGCCAAAATTAGTATTTGCTCCTGATGGCCTTTGTGATTCATGTCAAAAGGTAAAATAAAGAAAATCTTCATTCAAGAGCAAAATTGAATCTTCAATTCTTGAGCCTTATCACCTACTGCATGTTGATCTATTTGGTCCAGTCAATGTCATGTCTATTGCAGAGAAGAAATATGTTATGGTTATAGTGGATGAGTTCACAAGATACACTTGGGTGTATTTCTTGCACAAGAAGAATGAAACTGCATCCACTCTAACTGATCATGTCAAACAGCTGGATAAATTGGTCAAAGATTCTGTTAAAATAATAAGAAGTGATAATGGCATTAAGTTCAAGAATTCAATCATGGAAGAGTTATGCAAAGAGCATGGAATCAAACAGGAAATTTCTGCACCTGGAACTCCACAACAAAATGGAGTTGTAGAAAGAAAGAACATGACTCTCATTGAAGCTGCACGAACTATGCTTGATGAAGCAAAGCTACCAACCTACTTTTGGGCTGAAGCTGTGCAGACTGCTTGTTTTACACAGAATGCTACACTAATAAACAAGCATGGAAAAACACCATACGAGATGGTGAAGAAAAAGAAGCCAAATCTGAAATACTTTCATGTATTTGGATGTAAGTGTTTTGTTCCTAAGACTCATCCTGAATAGTTGTCAAAATTTGATTTAAAAGCTGATGAAGGAATTTTCGTTGGATATCCACTTTCCACAAAAGCCTTCAGAGTCTACAATTTAAGAACAAAGGTTGTCATGGAATCTATCAATGTATCTTTTGATGATAAGAAGATTACTGGACTTGAAGATTTCAATGATCATGATCAGCTGAGATTTGAAAATGAAGATTTAAATTCTGATTCTGTAAATTCTGATGACCTAAATCCTGATCCTATAAGTTCTAACGGGTTAAGTTCTGATGTCATTGAAACTGTGGCAACTACTCCAAGGAAAAATGCACCTATCCAGGGGGAGCAAGCTGAAGATTCTACCATAACTCAAGACTCTCAAGAAGCATCAGAACCTGTCACTGGTTCTTCAAGTTCTGATTCATCAAGTTCTGATGAGACAAATTCTGATAATTCTGAAAACTCTGATTCTTCAAATCCTGAAGGTTCCAACTCAAATTCTGAAGTCTCAGAGAGCTTAACAACAGGGGGAGCAATTAAAAATGCTGATGGAGACAGCATGGATCATGGGGGAGTATCCAGTTCTAGAGAACAACTTCCATCTGCAAGGAAGTGGACTAAGTCACATATACCTAACTTAATAATTGGATATCTTGAAGCAGGTGTTAGAACTAGAAATGCAACATCAAATGAATGTCTCTATCATTCTTTTCTATCTCAGACTGAACCAAAGAAAGTGGAAGAAGCTCTTCAAGATGCTGATTGGGTGCAAGCAATGCAGAAAGAGTTAAATAAATTTGAAAGAAATAAAGTATGGACCCTAGTGCCAAGACCAAAGAACAGATCAATTATTGGCACAAAATGGGTGTTCAGAAATAAAACTAACAGTGATGGCATAATTACAAGAAAAAAAGCAAGGCTGGTTGCTAAATGTTACTCTCAACAGGAGGGTATTGATTATGATGAAACATTTGCACCAGTTGCTAGATTGGAAGCCATAAGAATCTTTCTGGCTTATGCTGCTCACAAAAAGTTTAAAGTCTTTCAAATGGATGTGAAAAGTGCTTTTCACAATGGAGAATTGGAAGAAGAGGTATATGTTGAACAACCTCCAGGCTTTGTAGATTAAAAATTTCCAAATCATGTCTATAGGCTTGATAAAGCACTTTATGGCCTTAAGCAAACTCCAAGAGCATGGTATGAGACTTTAACTCAATTCCTTCTAGAAATGACTTATTTTGACAGAGGTATAATTGATAAAACACTGTTCTACCTCAACCATGGAAAGGACTTACTTTTGGTACATATATATGTTATGGATATCATATTTGGTTCTATAAATGCCAAACTATGTGAAAGGTTTGCCAAGTTAAGGCAGTCAAGATATCAAATGTGTATGATGGGAGAACTTAGCTATTTTCTGGGACTTCAAGTCAAGCAAAATGAAGAAGGTACTTTTATCAATCAATCCAAGTACACCAGAAATTTACTGAAGAAATTTGGAATGCAAGATTGTTCAACTACATCCACTCCCATGGCCACTGCAACCAAGTTAGATAAAGATACTGGTTCATCAGTAGATATTACTAACTACAGAGGTATGATCGGCTCTTTACTCTATTTAACTGCAAGTAGACCTGATATCATATATGATACATGTTTTTGTGCAAGATTTCAGGCTGATCCAAGAGAAACTCATCTTATACTTGTGAAAAGAATTCTCAAGTACCTCAAGGGTATAGCTGATCTAGGATTGTGGTATCCTAGAGAATCAGACTTTAAGCTAATAGGTTACTCAGATGCAGATTTTACAGGATGCAAAATAGACAGGAAAAGCACTAGTGGAAGCTGCCAATTTCTTGGAGGCAGATTGGTTTCTTGGTTTAGCAAGAAACAGAAATCAATTTCCACATCAACTACAGAAGGAAAATATATTGATGCAGGAAGCTGTTGTGTACATATTCTTTGGATGAAGAATCAGTTACTGGACTATGGGTTAGAATTTTCTAAAATACCTATTTACTGTGATAATCAAAGTGCTATTGCTATGACAGGTAATCTAGTACAACACTCAATGACAAAGCACATCAGCATTAGGTACCATTTCATAAGGGAATATGTGATGAAAGGTACAGCGGAATTACATTTTGTTCCAACAGATCAACAACTAGCAAATATCTTCACAAAACCACTATGTGAAGCTACTTTTACAAGACTGGTAAATGAACTTGGAATGGTTTCAGGTTATTTCTCTAAATCTGCTTAGTTTTTGTTCTCATGCATCAGACTTTATGATCAGTGTTTACAGATTGTCTTACCTTCATGTAATCTGTGCTTAAATTGTAATATATTAAATGCTGATTGTTATCTGATATGGATCTATATACTCTGATAGTGATTTGAATGTTCAGTGACTATTCAATCCAATGAGGATTAATGTGCTAGATGCTGACCTAATAGTCTTTAACATACTAGAAATCCCATGTTTTAATTAGTTGTTTATGTGGAAATTCATTAACACGAGCAAATTCTGATTTTGCGCTTAGTCAAATTTACTGTGTGTATCTTATTACTAAGTCACAAACTAGATTCTTGCTTTTTATCTGTCAAATTCTGATGTCAATAAATCTTAAGGATGAACCACATGCTTGATAAGCCTCACTTATCTGAAGAAAAGAAAAGAAAAGAAAATTAAAGTCAGGTACTCCTTTGAGATCTAGAGTAAATATGTGGAAGGGAAGATCCAAATGCATTACTGGTATTAAATTATATGCATTAGAAAAGCAAATAAATCTTTCTTGGTGACTTTTCACATTCTCTGATTACTGGAGAAATACTCTGATAATAACATAAATTCTGATAGCAGTTGTGACTCATTTACACTGAGAAGCCACTGTGAAAAAGAATTCTAAAAGATGCATAAAATGAGCACAAACAGTTGAGGTGGACTTATGCACAAATTTATCCTATAGTAGACTTCATTATTAATGACAAATTTTAAGCACTTTTTTTAGTTATGCCTTATTTCTAAGATATACTAAAGTTTATCAGACTTTAATCTTTATCTGATATTCTGCTAATGCACACACTATCACTCCATATGAATGATGAAAATTATTGTGCTGATTAAGTTGTTTCAGATAAACAGTTAAGTGTCATATGCATAAATTCTGAGGACAAGTTCGGATTGTAGTTCTGATGATTAAACTCTGAAGAAACAATTCAGTATTTATATGAAGAATCACAGTAACAAACATTCACTTTTTGAGTACAGAAGCCATGTTCTGATGATCGTTAAATTCTGATGTTAGTCAAGATCTGATGAAAATCCTGATGGAAACTCTGATGCTTACGTGGCATTATTTATTTACTTTACTTATTTGTGGTAAATACTGAAATGGTCATATTTTATCAGAATATATTTAAGTGAGATAAAAACAGTCATAATCATTTGGTTAAGTGGGAAACGTGTTTATCTTGAAAAACTGCATGTGCACATTAATTACTGCTTAGATCTCGTGCCCATTAACTCCTGATTTAACTTTTTATTAACTGTTCACATGTTGCCAGGTGTAAATTGTCTTCCATTCTTCAAAAATATAGTTGTTATCACATGGGCTGTATAAATAAGAGAGTTAAAAGATTTTCTAATCTTTTACCTACTTTTCTTATTCTCTCATCTCTCTTATTTTCTCTCACCCACTAATATTCTCTGAAGCTATTTTTCATACATGCATTTTATCAAACACCTTGAAAACACTCTTTTTGTCATTTGATTTTCACAGAAATGGCGCCAAAAGACATTGTTTTCAATGGAGCTAAGTTTGTTCCCAACAACTACTTGGCTATTCTTAGCAAGGGTGAAGCTCCATCAGAACTTCACTTCATTCAGGACTTCCTTGCTAACTCTGAGATTGGGTATGCTTTGACCCAACCAGAAGCAATCTCTAGAACTCAAGTGCTGGAGTTTTGGAGAAGTGGCATATATGATGATGGTGGTGCTCATGGGTCCCCAAGTATTATCTTTTCAACAGGGGAGGATGAGCATGTAGTGACTTTGGCTACAGTTCGACAGGCTGTACATTTTCCAAAAAACTGTGTCTACAGTTCAACAGTTGAGGAGCCAGCTCTTTATGGATGATGGCCAATATGGGGTATGAAAAGACTTTGGCAAAGCTGGATCAATTGAAGAGACCTCACATAAGGAGGGAATGGAGTTTCTTCTTTGACTGCATCACAAAGGCCTTTGCCAACAAATGTTCTAATTTTGATGTAATCCCAATTCTCAGTTAACAAATCGGGTATGCTCTCATTAATCAAACTCATTTTGATTATGCAAGTGCTATTTTAGGATTTATTGGGGATAGGACGATAGAAGATAGAAATACAGTTTACTTTTCTAGATTCTGTCAATTTGTTTATAGTTTTTGTTGCTCTGATGCACCCCAACTAGCAAGTGAGTTAATTGAACCATTTAAAACAAGTCAAATAAGTCTTGGTAAATTCTGATCCAGCCACCTATACTGCCTTATATCCTGATGTCCAACCAACCCAACCTCCATCAGCACCTCCAACAACTACACAACCAACCACCTCTCAACCTCAACCAACTCAACCTACCATCAGAACTTACTTCCAACCATCAACTCAATCTTCACAACAACAACCATCTGCTAAAGCATCAAGATCCAAACCTTCTAAGAGGGCAAAGTCTGTTCCTCAACCTCTATCAAAGAGAAGGAAGATGATTCTCAGGGATGAATCTGATAGTGAAGAGGAAGCACATGTTCATGCATCAGAACATGTGACTGTTGAAGCTGAAACTGTGGTTTTCAGAAAAAAAAACAAAAGCTGAAGGGTCAACCCACCAGATAAATGTTGAAGCTGAGGGTTCAGGTAATTTATAAAGAAAAAGAACTGCTAGTTCTGATGCTCAGGCAACTCCTTCACTATCAAGGAGATTGAAGAAAATGAGGGCTATGAGGCATTTGGCTAAGCCTCCATCAGAAGATATTGAAGAAGCTGAGGAAGGGGATCAGGAATCTCTGATCTCAAAAGAGCCAATTATCATTGAATCCCTTCCAGAAACAAAAGACACTGTTCCTGATACAGTGCCCACCCCTCTTATCTCTCCAATAAAAGCAACAGATGATGTTGAAGAACAAGCAACAAGTTTTGAAATAGATATTCACAATATGAATATTCCTACTGTTCTTTATCTGGAAGCTCCTACGGCAGCTCAGACATCTCCAACTCATTCTCCAATCTTAAATGCTGAGATACCATCCACACCAATTCTTGATCAGGAACCTGAAGATCAGAATTTAGATGAGGTAGTTCCAGAATCTCCCATTGCCTCACATACACTTGTCTTATCAGAGAATGATGAGTCTTCTTCCTGTACTAGAGACAGTGTTTCTGTTGATACTCCAGCTCCCATTCTAGGAAAGGAGGCACTTATTGAGAAGTTTGTTGAGCAAGCTGCTTCTATTCCTTGGGAAGATACTCACAGAGGTGTGGAGTGGACCAAGAAGTGGAATGAAACTGATTTCATTCCAAGCTCCAAAGTACTGAAAAACCATATTAGAAAAGCTGATGAGTTGCTCATAAATTCTAATTTCAAGACACAACTCAAAGTCACAGCTCTGTCTACCAAAAATCTTCAAGGTCTACACTCTGCTACTCAAGAAAAGGTTGACAAGCTTCTTGAAAAAGATGAAAAGATAGATATGGAGACCAAGCTTGATAAAAA
Source organism: Apium graveolens (assembly GCF_009905375.1). Classification (NCBI taxonomy): domain Eukaryota; kingdom Viridiplantae; phylum Streptophyta; class Magnoliopsida; order Apiales; family Apiaceae; genus Apium; species Apium graveolens. Next base: position 135,755,987 of record NC_133647.1, read on the forward strand.
GAGGTTTATCAGACCTATTTCTGAAAAAATTAAAGCCGTTGAGAAGATGCAAGAGAAGCAACACACCCAGATTACTGAGGTCCTACAAAATCAAGCTTCTCAAAAAGCTCAATTGGATGAAATCCAATCTTCAGTTGAACTTCTTCTCTCTCTCTTATTACCTGATGATGCCGAAAAGGGGGAGAAGATAGTTAAGTCCAAATGCTCTAATGATCGAGTACTGAAGAAGAAAGATGATGAAGCTGATGACCAGGAAAACCCTAGCAAGGGTAGAGGTCAAGTTCAAGGTAAAGAGCACAACAACAAGTTTTCTTCAAGGAAACTAAATACTGATGCAAGGAAATCTTCTACTCAAAAGAGGACAAGTTCTGAAGCTGCTCAAACTCAAAATCTGATAGCAAGTGCTGATAATCAAAATCTGATATCAAGTTCTGATGAGCAAAGTCTAATGACAAAGCCTGATGTTCTGATACAAGGTGGAAGTCAAGATTCTCAAAAGTCCATACAAACTCTAAAGCTAAAGGGGAAGCAGACTACAGTCTACTACAAGGATCCCAAAATTCAGACACTTGATGAGGAAATTGCTAGAAGATTATTTCTGAAGCATAATCTTAGAATGGATTTAGAAAATCTCAAGAAGGAAGAAGCTAGATTTAAAGCTGAAAAGACAAATCTAAAGCCAAAAGCTTCTGTTGCAAAGAAACCTCCAAGGCCTAAGATATAAGGCATTGTGATCAAGGAGAAGTCAAATACTGAGGCATCAAAGCCCAAAACAAGATCACATATTGAGATTGATCCCAAAGACAAAGGGAAGGGAAAATTGATGAACCAACCAAGCCGCTGGAGATGAAAATTCCTCAAATCCTGATGAAACCAGTGTGCAAAATGGTTCAAGTTACTGATGATACTCTTGCTGAAGATGAAGATGTTGAAACTCTGGAAAGAAGGAAGATTTTTGAAGAATCAAACACAACCTCTGACAAGGCTCAAGTTGTTCAGAGTGAAGAAATGCAAGCTACAACAGAAACAGCAAGTTCTGACAAAGTCATCAAGACATCAACCACTGACATGGCTCAAGTTGATTTAGACAAGATGAAAGTAGCTGACAAAAAGAAACTTCTGTGGAAAAATATCAAACCATCAGATCCAAAGAAAAGCCAATTACTGTCTGATTTTATGACTATTGGGTTAAATGCTAGAGAACCAAGAGACAGGGCTGGACTAGTTTCTAATGAAGCAAAGATCAAGACAGGAGTTGAAGTTGCTACTAGAGATCCATTTCTATTAACTGACAAACCTCTTGAAGATGTTACACAGAAACACCTTGGTAAGGTTATCTCTGTTCAAGTGGTACTGGATGCTCATGACAAGCACAATGTAAAGGAAAATCTGATTCTATTTCTTGAAGATGGAAGGACATATCAGATGTCAGAATCAGATGTGCTAAACAAATCTTTGAAAGAACTTCAATTCTTTCATTACCTTTTAGAGGTAAAGTCTGATATTACCAGGAGATGGTCAGAATTTATAATGAAGACCATAAAAGATAAAGCTAGAATTTCTGGTTCAAGGGTTACAGAATTCATTCCTAATATTGTTGAAGATGATGGAAGTGAGATTCCAATGAAGAAGGATTCTGCTAAGCTTGAAGTGATATTGAAAGAGAAATGTCTATGCTACAATGAAGATTCTTCTCATCCAAGGGTAATAAGACTAGATGATGGTTTAGAAAGAAACCATATATCTGCACTAAGGACTGCAATCTACCAGATTGGAAGTCAGAATGAAGAGATGAAGCAAGTCAAGACCACACTATCTCAAGTCCTGAGGATTAAAGAAGAAAAGATGATATCAAACTTTGTCAAGAATCACTTTGGATTCAGATTGACTCAGTGAGATTGGTAAAAGCTAGAATGACTATAAGCTATAGTTAGTTATCTAGTGAAACTCTTATTGCATTTGTACTTAAAAATATTTTTGACATCATCAAATCTATTAACTTGTATATTTTGCATAATTTACAAGTTGAGGGGATTGTTAGATATATTTGAGATGTCATGTCTAATATGATTTGTGTTTAGTTTTTAGAACTTAACAATAGGACAAATCAGGACTTACTGAAATCGAGACTTACTGGAAGTCAGAACTTAATATCAGAACTTAAGGTTATATCAAAACTTAAGTGCGGGAAGACTTTCAGTTAAGGAATGAAGCTGATTTATAGGAGAAGATCGAAACTAAAACAAAAGAATATATGCATGGAAAGAATTAGAGGACCAGAAGACTTGTAGAAGATATCTGATTGATATATTTTAGGAGAATGAATTGTATTCCATATCAGTTAGAATATATCTTGTAATTGTGTACTATATAAACACAGACTTAGGGTTTACACTATAAGTGTTATCATTATCGAGAAGATTATACATTGTAACCTAGCAGCTCTTAGTGATATTTGTTCATCACTGAGAGAGAACAACAGTTCATATTGTAATAGAGTTTATTGAATATACTTGATCTTTGTTACATACTTGTGTTAAATCGATTTGATTGTATAAACACTGTATTCCACCCCCTTCTACAGTGTTGTGTGACCTAACAATTGGTATCAGAGCTTTTCTAGTTTACACACATACAGTAAAAATCCAAACAATCATGTCTGAAGAAGCACAAACTCCAACCAAGCCCACCAAAACTCAAAAAACTCAAAACACTCAAACCTACAGTCGATATGAGACTATTAGGGTTCCCATACTGAGACCTTCTGAGTATCCCATATGGAAAGTGAAGATGGCTATGTTTTTGGAAGCTACAGATCCAGAATACCTTGTGTTAGATATATTTGAGATGTCATGTCTAATATGATTTATGTTTAGTTTTCAGATTTTAACAAACAGGACATATCAGGACTTACTGAAATCAGGACTTACTGGAAGTCAGAACTTCATATCAGAATTTAAGGTCATATCAGAACTTAAGGTCATATCAGAACTTAAGTGCGGGAAGACTTTCATATAAGGAAGGAAGCTGATTTATAGTAGAAGATCGAGACTAAAACAAAAGAATATATGTATGGAAAGAGTTAGAAGACGGGAAGACTTGTAGAAGATATCTGATTGATATATTTTAGGAGACAGAATTGTATTCCATATCAATTAGAAGTTATCTTGTAACTGTGTACTATATAAACAGGGAGTTAGGGTTTACACTAGATGTGTTATCATTATCGAGAAGATTATACATTGTAACCTAACAACTCTTAGTGATATTTGTTCACCATTGAGAGAGAACAACAGTTCTTATTGTAACAGAGTTTATTCAATATACTTGATCTTTGTTACATACTTGTGTTAAATCGATTTGATTGTATAAACACTGTATTCAAACCCCTTCTACAGTGTTGTGTGACCTAACAATTGGTATCAGAGGTTATATGTTAACACAAATACACTAAAGATCCAAACAATCATGTCTGAAGAAGCACAAACTCCAACCAAGCCCACCAGAACTGAAGAAACTAAAATGACTCAAACCCACAGTCGATATGAGACTATTAGGGTTCCCATACTTAGACCTTCGGAGTATCCCATATGGAAAGTGAAGATGGCTATATTTCTGGAAGCTACAGATCCAGGATACCTTGACAAAATTAATGAAGGACCACATAAGCCTACCAAGCTCTCTATTGTAGTTGATGATCAACCAGCAAAGACCATACCAAAGGAGAAAAGTGAGTACACAGCTAAAGACATCTCATCTATTGCCAAAGATGCAAGGGTAAGGCATTTACTGCATAGTGCCATTGATAATGTCATGTCTATTGCAAAGAAGAAATATGCTATGGGTATAGTGGATGAGTTCACAAGGTACACTTGGGTGTATTTCTTACACAAGAATAATAAAACTGCATTTACTCTAACTGATCATGTCAGACATCTGGATAAGTTGGTCAAAGATTCTTTTAAAATTTTAAGAAGTGATAATGGCACTGAGTTCAAGAATTCAATCATGGAAGACTTCTGCATAGAGCATGGAATCAAACAGGAATTTTCTACACCTGGAACTCCATAGAAAAATAGAGTTGTAGAAAGAAAGAACAGGACTCTCATTGAAGCTGCACGAACTATGCTTGATGAAGCAAAGCTACCAACCTACTTTTGGGTTGAAGTTGTGCACACTGCTTGTTTTACACAGAATGCTACACACATAAACAAGCATGGAAAAACACCATATGAGATGGTGAAGAAAAAGAAGCCAAATCTGAAATACTTTCATGTATTTGGATGTAAGTATTTTGTTCTTAAGACTCATCCTGAACAGCTGCCAAAATTTGATCTAAAAGCTGATGAAGGAATTTTTGTTGGATATCCACTTTCCATAAAAGCCTTCAGAGTCTACAAATTAAGAACAAGGGTTGTCATGGAATATATCAATGTATCTTTTGATGATAAGAAGATTACTGGACTTGAAGATTTCAATGATCATGATCAACTGAGATTTGAAAATGAAGATTTAAATTCCGATTCTGTAAATTCTGATGTCTTAAACTCTGATCATGTAAGTTCTGACGGGTTAAGTTCTGATGTCATTGAAACTGTGGTAACAACTCCAAAGGAAAATGTACATGTCCAGGGGGAGCAAGCTGAAGATCCTACCACAACTCAAGACTCTCAAGAAGCATCAGAATTTGTCACTGGCTCTTCAAGTTTTGATTAATCAAGTTCTAATGAGCCAAATTCTGATAATTCTGGAAACTCTGATTCTTCAAATCCTGAAGGATCTAACTCAAATTCTGAAGTCTCAGAGAGCATAAATACAGGGGGAGTATCAGAAAATGTTGATGGAGATAGCATGAATCATGGGGGAGGATCCATATGCAAGGAAGCGGACTAAATCACATACACCTGACTTAATAATTGGAGATCCTGAAGCAGGTGTCAGAACTAGAACTACAACATCAAATGAATGTCTCTATCATTCTTTTCTATCACAGACTGAACCAAAAAAAGTGGAAGAAGCTCTTCAAGATGTTGATTGGGTGCAAGCAATGCAGGAAGAGTTAAATGAATTTGAAAGAAATAAATTATGGACCCTAGTGCCAAGACCAAAGAACAGATCCATTGTTAGCACAATATGGGTATTCAGAAACAAAACTGATAGTGATGGCATAATTACAAGGAATAAAGAAAGGCTGGTTACTAAGGGTTACTCTCAACAAGAGGGTATTGATTATGATGAAACATTTACACCAGCTGCTAGATTGGAAGCCATAAGAATCTTTTTGGCTTATGCTGCTCACAAAAAGTTTAAAGTCTTTCAAATGGATGTGAAAAGTGCTTTTCTCAATGGAGAATTGGAAGAAGAGGTGTATGTTGAACAACCTCCAGGCTTTGCAGATTCAAAATTTCCAAATCGTATCTACAGGATTGTCAAAGCACTTTATGGCCTTAAGCAAGCTCCAAGAGCATGGTATGAGACTTTAGCTCAATTCCTTCTGGAAAGTGGATTTCACAGAGGTACAATTGATAAAACACTGTTCTACCTTAACCATGGAAAGGACTTACTTTTGGTATAGATATATGTTAATGATATCATATTTAGTTCTACAAATACCAAACTCTGTGAAAGGTTTGCAAAGCTAATGCAGTCCAGATATCAAATGAGTATGATGGGAGAACTTAGTTATTTTCTGGGATTTCAAGTCAAGCAAAATGAAGAAGGTACTTTTATCTGTCAATCCAAGTACACCAGAAATTTACTGAAGAAATTTGGAATGCAAGACTATTCAACTGCATCCACTCCCATGGCCACTGCAACCAAGTTAGATAAAGATGCTGGTTTATCAATAGATATTACTAACTATAGAGGTATGATTGGCTCATTACTCTATTTAACTGTTATAGACCTTATATAATGTATGTTACCTGTCTTTGTGCAAGATTTCAGGCTGATCAAAGAGAACCTCATTTAATAGTTGTGAAAAGAATTTTTAAATACCTCAAGGGTACAGCTGATCTAGGATTTTGGTATCCTACAGAATCAGATTTTAAGCTAATAGGTTACTTAGATGCGGATTTTGCAGGATGCAAAATAGACAGGAAAAGCACAAGTGGTAGCTGCCAATTTCTTGGAGGCAGATTGGTTTCTTGGTTTAGCAAGAAACCGAAGTTAATTTCCACATCAACTGCAGAAGCAGAATATATTTCTACAGGAAGCTGTTGTGCACAGATTCTTTGGATGAAGAATCAGTTACTGGATTATGGGTTAGAATTTTCTAAAATACCTATTTACTGTGATAATCAATGTGTTATTGCTATGACAAGTAATCAAGTTCAACACTCAATGACAAAGCACATCAGCATTAGGTACCATTTCATAAGGGAACATGTGATGGAAGGTACAGTGGAATTGCATTTTATTCCAACAGATCAACTACTAGCAGATATCTTCACAAAACCACTATGTGAAACTACTTTTACAAGACTGGTAAATGAACTTGGAATGGTTTCAGGTTCTTTCTCTAAATCTGCTTAGTTTTTTGTTCTTATACATCAGACTTTATGATCAGTATTTACAGATTGTCTTATCTTCATGTAATCTATACTTAAATTGAAATATATTAAATGTTGATTGTTATCTGATGTGGATCTATATACTCTGATAGTGATTTGAATGTTCTGTTACTATTCAATCCAATGAGGATTATTGTGCTAGCTGCTGACCTAGTAGTCTTTAACATACTAGAAATCACATGTTTGAATTAGTTGATTATATGGAAATTCATTTTCACAAGCAAATTATGATTTTGAGCTTAATCAAATTTACTTTGTGTATCTTATTACTAAGTCACAAACTAGATTTTTGCTTCTTATCTGTCAAATTCTGATGTTAGTAAATCTTAAGAATAAACTAAATGCTGATAAGCCTCACTTATCTAAAGAAAAGAAAAGAAAAGAAAATTAAAGTCCGGTACTCCTTTGAGATCTAGAGTAAATGTGTGGAAGGGAAGACCCAAGTGCATTGCTGGTATTACGTAATATGCATTAGAAAAGCAAATAAATATTTCTTGGTGACTTTTCACATTCTCTGATTACTGGAGAAATACTCTGATAATAACATAAATTCTGATAGCAGTTGTGACTCATTTACACTGAGAAGCCACTGTGGAAAAGAATTCTAAAAGATGCATAAAATGAGCACAAACAGTTGAGGTGGACTTATGCACAAATTTATCCTATAGTAGACTTCATTATTTATGACAGATTTTAAGCACTTTTCTTAGTTATGCCTTATTTCTAAGATGTACTGAAGTTTATCAGACTTTAATCTTTATCTGATATTTTGCTAATGCAAACACTCCAACTCCATATGAATGATGAAAATTACTGTGGTGATTAAGTTGTTTTTGAGAAACAGTTAAGTGTCATTTACATAAATTCTGAGGACAAGTTCTGATGGAAGTTCTAATGATTAAACTCTGAAGAAACAAGTCAGTATTTATATGAAGAATCACAGAAAAAGACATTCACTTTTTGAGTACAAAAGCTATGTTCTGATGACTGTTAATATCAGATAATAGTCAAGTTCTGATATTAAATTCTGATGGAAACTCTGATGCTTACGTGGCATTATTTTTTTTTACTTGACTTATTTGTGACAAATACTGTAACGGTCATATTTAATCAGAATATAATTAGGTGAGATAAAAATAGTCATAATCATTTGGGTTAGTGGTAAACGTATTTGTCTTGAAAAACTGCATGTGCACCGTAATTGTTACTTATTTCTCGTGCCCATTAACTCCTGCTTTAACTATTGACTGTTCATATATTGCCTAAATCATTACACATCGGTCTAGGGAGACGCTCATTAAGTTAACTCTACACCTAATCATTAATCAGTCCTTTAGTCCCTTGATATTCCATTGGCTATTTAACCGACATTTCATCTCAGACATATCATGTTCTATTCTCACACAGAATCATTCTCTCTCTTTTAATTCTCACTATTTTCCTCCTTCATAAAAATGGTTCTTATAAACATGTTTATGAACTATGAAAACTTCAACATTGAGTTCAGTTGTTGTGACTGGGTCCACAAGAGGTTCGGACAGATCTCTTGTTCTTTGAGATGGACTATCAACTCCATCTTGATCGCTTATAAGAAGAATGGAGAGAGGCTCTTCTTCAGCAAGAACGTATCATCCGTCTTGCAGTGCTAGTTGTCAACAGCAGGAAGAACTAATTGATAGCTTTCTTTCTTAGACCAAGGCTGTTAATGTTCACCATCTTAGACTAGGATTATCTTGTAATCTTTTGCATGTTCTACAAATTTCATAAAATGTACTCTTTTGATATTTTAATGAAATTTCTTTTGATTGCAAGATTTAGTCTTTGTTTATCTCATATTATGTGCATGTGAATGTTCTCATTGAAGCCTATTAATTTTTACTTCATCTACTTGAACTGTATTTCTTGATGAATGTTTTGATTAAAATTATGGTTACTAATAATTTGTGATGATTTGACAAACAAATATTGAATTTGAATCGACATATCCTGACCTACACTTGAGAAAGTAGAAGCAATTGAGAAAGCTCAGGAGAAGTAACAGGCCCAAATCTCTGAGGTCCTGGCTAATCAAGCTTCTCAACAGGCTCAATTGGATGAGATCCAATCTTCATTTGAACTTCTTCTCTCACTTCTACTATCATATGATGCCAATAAGGGGGAGAAGATAGTTAAGTCCAAATGCTCTAATGATCAAATACAGAAGAAGAAAGATGATGAAGCTGATGACCAGGGAAACCCTAGCAAGGGTAGAGGTCAAGTTCAAGATAAAGAACAAAGCAACAAGGTTTCATCAAGGAAACTAATTACTGATGCAAAAAAATCTTCTATTCAAAAGAAGACAAGTTCCGAAGCTGCTAAAACTCAAAATCTGATATCAAGTTCTGATGAGCAAAGTCTGATGACAAAGCCTGATGTTCTGATACAAGGTGGAAGTAAAGATTCTCAAAAGTCCAAGCAAACTCTGAAGCTCAAGGGAAAGCAGACTACTGTCTACTACAAGGATCCCAAGATTCAGACACTTGATGAGGATATTGCTAGAAGATTGTTTCTGAAGCATAATCCAGGAATGGATTTAGAAAATTTCAAGGAGGAAGAAGCTAGATTTAAATCTAAAAAGAAAAATCTAAAGCCAAAAGCTTCTGTTGCAAAGAAACCTCCAAGGCCTAAGGAAAAAGGAATTGTGATCAAGGAGAAGTCAAATACTGAGGCATCAAATCCCAAGACTAGATCACAGATTGAGATTGATCCCAAAGACAAAGGGAAAGGGAAAATTGATGAACCAACCAAGCCACTGGAGATGAAAATTCCTCAAATTCTGATGAAACCAGTGTGCAAAATGGTTCAAGTTACCGATGATATTCTTGCTGAAGATAAAGATGTTCAAACTCTGAAAAGAAAGAAGATTTCTGAAGAATCAAAGACAACCTCTGACAAGGCTCAAGTTGTTCAGAGTGAAGAACAACAAGCTATAATAGAAATAGCAAATTCTGAAAAAATCGTCAAGACATCAACCTCTAACAGTGCTCCAGTTAATTTAGACAAGATGAAAGTAGCTGACAAAAAGAAACTTCTGTGGAAAAATGTCAAACCATCAGATCCAAAGAGAATCCAATTGTTATCTAATTTCATGACTGTTGGATTGAAAGCCAGAGAAGCAAGAGACAGAGTTGGACTAGGTTCTGATGAAGCTAAGATTAAAACAGGAGTTGAAGTGCTTACTAGAGATCCATTTATATTGACTGACAGACCTCTTGAAGATGTTACACAGAAACACCTTGATAAGGTTATCTCTGTTCAAGTGGTACTGGATGCTCATGCCAAGCACAATGTCAAGGAAAATCTGATTCTATTTCTTAAAGATGGAAGGACATATCAAATGTGAGAATTAGATGTGTTAAACAAATCACTGAAAGAACTTCAATTCTTTCATTACCCTTTAGAGGTAAAGTTTGATATTACCAGGAGATGGTCAAATTTCATATTAAAGACCATCAGAGATAAAGCAAGAATTTCTGGTTCAAGAGTTACAGAATTTATTCTAAACATTGTTGAAGATGATGGAAGTGAGATTCCAATGAATAAGAATTCTCCTAACCTTGAAGTGTTTCTGAAAGGGAAATGTCTATGCTACAATGAAGATTCTTCTCATACTAGGGTAATAAGACTGAATGATGGTTTAGAAAGAAACCATATCTCTTCTTTAAGGACTGTAATCTACCAAATTGGAAGTCAGAATGAAGAGATGAAGTAAGTCAAGACTACACTCTCTCATGTCCTGAGAATTAAAGAAGAAAAGCTGATATCAAACTTTGTCAAGAATCATTATGGATTCAGATTGACTCAGTGAGATTGGTAAAAGCTACAAGGACTGTAAGTTGTAGTTAGTTATCTAGTTAAACTCTTATTTGCATTTGTACTTAAATGTTTTTGAAATCATCAAATCTATTAACTTGTATTTTTTGCATAATTTACAAGTTGGGGGAGATTGTTAGATATATTTAAGATGTCATGTCTAATATGATTCATGTTTAGTTTTCAGATTTTAACAACCAGGACATATCAGGACTTACTGAAATTAGGACTTACTGGAAGTCAGAACTTAAGGTCATATCAGAACTTAAGTGCGGGAAGACTTTCATATAAGGAAGGAAGCTGATTTACAGTAGAAGATCGAGACTAAAACAAAAGAAGATATGCATGGAAAGAGTTAGAAGACTGGAAGACTTGTAGAAGATATTTGATTGATATATTTTAGGAGACAGAATTATATTACATATCAATTAGAAGTTATCTTGTAACTGTGTACTATGTAAACACAGACTTAGGGTTTACACTAGATGCGTTATCATTATCGAGAAGATTATACATTGTAACCTAGCATCTCTTAGTGATATTTATTCATCACTGAGAGAGAACAACAGTTCTTATTGTAACAAAGTTTATTCAATATACTTGATCTTTGTTACATACTTGTGTTAAATCGATTTGATTGTATAAACACTGTATTCAACCCCCTTCTGCAGTGTTGTGTGACCTAACACCTTGATAGGATTAATGAAGGACCATACAAGCCTACCAAGCTCTCTGTTGCAGTTGCTGATCAACAGCAAAGTCCATACCAAAGGAGAAAGGTGATTACACAGCTGAATACATCTCATCTATTGCCAATGATGCAATGGTAAGGCATTTGCTACATAGTGCCATTGATAATGTCATGTCAAAAAGGGTAATTAATTGCAAGACTGCAAAGGAGATATAGGATGCTTTGGAGACAAGATGCCAGGGAACTGATGCAATAAAAAAGAACAGGAGGACTATACTCACTCAAGAGTATGAGCACTTTGACTCAAAAGCTTGTGAGTCATTAACTGATTTATATGACAGGTTTGCCAAACTCTAGAATGATCTGTCACCGGTGGACAAGGAATATGATCTTGAAGATTCAAATCTAAAATTCCTTTTAGCTCTTCCTGAAAATTTGGATTTGAAGTCTACTTCCATAAGAGACAACTATGATCTTACTGAAACTACTCTTGATGAAACTTATGGTATGCTCAAGACTCATGAACTTGAGATGGATCAAAGGAGCAAGAGGAATGGAAGAAAGTCAAGGACAGTTGCTCTTAAAGCTGGGGAGGAATCTCCTAAAGTGGTTGCCTCAAAGAGGGGCAAAGGAAAGGCTCTCATCATAAAGTCTGATTCAGAGTCATCATATTCTGATGATGATGATTCAGAAACTGAAAGTTCACCTAAAATGGATGCTGATGCAGAGATGATGCAACTGTGTGCTCTTATGGTGAAGGGTATCACAAAGATAGCCTACAGGAAATTCAGAAAGGGCAAGAAGTTTTCCAGGAAAAGTGGAAGTTTTGATAAGAAAGGGTTCAGAAAGTCTAAAGGCAAAGGAGGAAAGTCTGACAGAGGAGACAACTCAAATGTCAAATGCTACAATTGTGGTGAAAGAGGCCACATATCTCCTGACTGCAAGAAAAGAAAAAGTGACAAAGGCAAGGCACTTGTCAAACAGAAGAAAAGTTGGACAGACACTTCAGATTCTGAAAAAGAGGTGAACTATGCGTTGATGGAAAATGCTGAAAGCAGTCCTGAAACTGCTGAATTGAAGGTACCTCAAACAACTTATGCTTTTCATACTGATGGTATTACTGAGTTGAGATTATATCTTAAACCATGTTCATTAGCTATAGAGATCAGACTTTAACATGTGAAAGACTAACATCTGAAAATCTTGCTTTTAAAAAGAGAAATGATTATTTAGAAAAGGAGTTAGTTTTTCTTCATCAAACTAAGAAAGAAAGAGATGATGCTTTGTATGTATAGATGAAGTGTTAAAATTGAATGAATCTCTAAAAGCTAACTTAGAAAAGAAAAAGAGATTATCAAAACTTGGACTAACTCTGGCAAAACAACTCAGAATTTACTAAGTAGTGGAAACTGTGCAAATTGAGCCAACTGTTATTAAACAGACTGCTAATCCAAAGGTAAATCCTGTTAAGTTTGTAGCAAAAACTGTAAAGTCTGATTCTGAAAAGATGAAAGAGTCTAGGACAGAAGTCAAAGAAAAGTTAACTTCTGACAAATTAAAACAGGATAAACCAGCTGACGTAAACATGGGCTTAATGATAAAGAAGCAGCTTAAACATAAGCTGAAAGAGATTAGAAATGTGAACAAGGTAAAGGAAGCTAGGAAAAATAGGAATGAAATGGAAGGTGTTAATAAAAGCAATAATTATATGCCTGTTCCTAATGTTCCTAGAAAGAAATGTTACAACTGTGGAAACTCTAACCATCTTGCTTCTTTTTGCAGGAAAACTAAAGATATAAACTCTTTACCTCCTAAATCAGGAGTTAAGTGTCAGTCTGTTAGGTTTACGCCACAAAATCCTTTTTTCGTTGTGGTAGTTTATGGCATTCCATTTATACTTATAAGGAATATCATAGTTTGTACTATGATTATTATCAAATAAAACCTTCTTTGAAGAAAGTTAGTATGTTAGGTCACACACACTATAGAAGGGGTTGAATACAGTATTTACTACAATCAAATCGAATATAAGAATTCAAGTAACAGAAAACAGATTTTATTCAACACAATAAACTCTGTTACAATATGGAACTGTCCTCTCTCAGTGATGAACAAATTATCACGAGAGCTGCTAGGGTTACAATGAATAATATTTTCGATAATGATAACACATATAGTATAAAGCTCTACGTCTGTGTTTATATACAACACAATTACAAGATAATCTTCTAATTGATATTGAATATAATTCTGCTTCCTAAAATATATCAATCAGTTATCTTTTCTTCCAAGTATTCTATTCTTCATAGAATTCCTTCTTCATGCATATCTCTTCTTATATTTTTCTTGATCTTCTTTCCTTTTAATCAGCCATCTTCCTTATCTGAAAGTCTCCTTAAGTCCTGATATTATCTCCTGATAAAATATCTCCTGATAACTTAAGTTCTGATAACTTAAGTTCAGATATCTTAAGTTCTGACTTCAGTATAAGTACTGATTTCCAGTTATGTACTGATTTGTCCTGTTAAGTAAGATCTAAAAACTAAACACAAATCATCATTAGACATGACATCACAAAATAGCTAAGTTATCCCATCATACTCATTTGATATCTTGACTGCATTAGCTTGGCAAACCTTTTACAAACTCTGTCATTTATAGAACCAAAAATGATATCATCAACATATATCTGCACCAAAAGTAAGTCCTTTCCATTGTTGAGATAGAACAATGTTTTGTCAATAGTCCCTCTGTTAAATCCACTTTCCAGAAAAAACTGAGCTAATGTCTCATACCATGCTCTTGGAGCTTGCTTAAGGCCATAAAGTGCTTTATCAAGTCTGTAGACATGATTAGGAAAATTTGAATCTACAAAACCTGGAGGTTGTTCAACATATACTTCTTCTTCTAATTCTCCATTAAGAAAAGCACTTTTTACATCCATTTGAAAGACTATAAACTTTTTTATGAGCAGTATAAGCCAAAAATATCCTTATGGTTTTCAATATAGCAACTGGTGCAAATGTTTCATCATAATCAATTCCCTCATGTTGAGAGTATCATTTTGCAACCAGCCTTGCTTTATTCCTTGTAATTATGCCATCACTGTCAGTTTTGTTTCTGAACACCCACTTTGTACCAACAACAGACCTGTTCTTTGGTCTTGGCACTAGGGTCTAGACTTTATTTCTTTCAAATTCATTTAACTCTTCCTGCATTGCTTGCACCCAATCAACATCTTGAAGAGCTTCTTCCACTTTCTTTGGTTCAGTCTGAGAAAGAAAAGAATGATAGAGACATTCATTTGATGTAGCTGTTCTAGTTCTGACACCTGCATCAGGATTTCCAATAATTAAGTCAGGTGTATGTGTTTTAGTCCACTTCCTTGCAGATGGAAGGTTGTCTCTAGAACTGGATGCTCCCCCATGATCCATGTTGTCTCCACCAATATTTTCTGATGCTCCCCCTGAAATTATGCTCTCTGAATTGGATCCTTCAGTATTTGAGTTTACAGAAATATCAGAACTTGAGTTTCCAGAATTATCAGAACTTGGCCCATCAGAACTTGATGAATCAGAACTTGAAGAGCCTGTTGTAGATTCTGATGCTTCTTGAGATATGGTTGGATCTTCAATATGCTCCCCCTGCACAAGTGCATATTGCTTTGGCGTAGTCACCACAGTTTCAATAACATCAGAGTTTAATCCATCAGAGTTTGCAGTATCAGGATTTAGACTGTCAGGATTTACAAAATCAGAATTTAAACTTTATTTTCAAATCTCAGCTGATCATGATCATTGAAATCTTCAAGTCCAGTAATCTTCTTATCATCAAAGGAGACATTGATAGATTCCATGACAACCCTTGTTCTTAAATTGTAGACTCTGAAGGCTTTTGTGGAAAGTGGATATCCAACAAAAATTCCTTCATCAGCTTTTAGATAAAATTTGGATAGCTATTCAGGATGAGTCTTAAGAACAAAACACTTGCATCCAAATACATGAAAATACTTCAGATTTGGCTTCTTTTTCTTCACCATCTTATATGGTGTCTTTCCATGCTTGTTGATAAGTGTTGCATTCTGAGTAAAACAAGCAGTCTGCACAGCTTCAGCCCAAAAATAGGTTGTTAACTTTGCTTCATCAAGCATAGTTCGTGCAGCTTCAATAAGAATTCTATTCTTTCTTTCAACAACTCCATTTTGCTGTGGAGTTCCAGGAGCAGAGAATTCCTGCTTTATTCCATGGTCTTTGAAGAACTCTTCCATAATCAAATTCTTGAACTCAGTGCCATTATCACTTCTTATGATTTTCACAGAGTCTTTGACCAATTTATCCAGTTGTTTGACATGATCAATCAAGATAGATGCAGTTTTACTTTTTGTGTGCAAGAAATACACCCATGTGTATCTGGTGAACTCATCTACTATGACCATAGCATATTTCTTCTTTGCAATAGACATGACATTCACTGGACCAAATAGATCAACATGTAGTAGGTGATAAGGCTCAGGAATTGATGATTCAGTCTTGCTCTTGAATGAAGATTTTCTTTGTTTTGCCTTCTGACATGAATCACAAAGGCCATCAGGAGCAAATACTGACTTTGATAGTCCTCTCACAAGATCTTTCTTGATTAGTTCATTTATATTGTTGAATTTAAATGAGAGAGTTTCTTGTTCCAATTCCAGCTTTCTTCAATTGATGCTCTACTTAACAGACAGATTGCAGAACCATCAGAACTTGTTGAAAGCTTGGCTTCATAAATGTTACCATGCCTGTATCCTTTCAGAACAACTTTTCCTGAAGATTTGCTTACAACTTCACTGTGTTCTTCAAAGAAATCCATATGATAGCCTCTATCACAGATTTGACTAACACTCAGCAAATTGTGTTTAAGTCCTGAGACAAGAGCTACTTTTTCAATGATGACATTCCCAAGATTGATATTGCCATATCCCAGAGTTTTTCTCATGTTGCCATCTCCATAAGAAACACATGGGCCAACTTTCTCCACAAAGTCTGATAGCAGGGTTGTATTTCCAGTCATATGTCCTGAACATCCACTGTCCAGAACTAGGATGTTTTTCCTGTTGCCCTGCAATTACAAAGACCACTAATGATTAGTTTTAAGGACCCAGACTTGCTTGGATCTTTTGGCCTTATTAAGTTTGTTAACATTTGCAGCAGATTTAGCATCAGAATTTATGTTAACAGTTTTCTTATCAGAATTTACATTATCAAACTTTGCATCAGAAATTACACTAGAAGGAACAATGCTAACTTTCTTTAAAGAAGGTTTTATTTGATAATAATCATAGTACAAACTATGATATCCCTTACAAGTATAAATGGAATGCCATAAACTACCATAATGAAAACAAGGATTGTGTGGCCTATATCTAACAGACTGACTCTTAACTCCCGACTTTGAAGGTAAGGAGTTTATTTTCTTATTCTTCCTCCAAAAAGAAGCCAGATGGTTAGAATTTCCACAGTTATAACATTTCTTTCTAGGAGCATTAGGAACAGGCTTATAATTATTGCTTTTATTCATACCTTCCTTTCCATTCCTATTTTTCCTAGGTGGTTTTACCTTGTTTACATTCTTAACATCTTTCAGCTTATGCTTAAGCTGCTTCTTAATCATTAAGCCTATTTTAACTTCAGTTGGCTTATCCTCTTTTGGTTTGTCAGAAGTTAATTTCTCTTTAGCTTCTGATTTATCAATATCAGACTTTACAGCTACAAACTTAACAGGATTTATCTTTGGATTTTGTTTAACAACTATAGGCTCAATTTCTACAGTTCCCTTATCATTCTTATCATCTCCATAACCTAAGCCCTCTTTCCAGTTTCCACTACTTAACAAATTCTGAGTTGTTCTGCCAGAGTTAGTCCAAGTCCTGATAATCTCTCTTTTCTTTTCTAACTCAGTTTTTAGAGATTCATTCATTTTAAGTACTTCATCCCTAACATAAAAGGCATCATCTCTATCTTTCTGAGTTTGATGGAACATGACTAACTCTTTTTCTAAATAATCATTCCTCTTTTTATAAGTAAGATTTTCAGAAGTTAATCTTTCACATGTTAAAGTTTGATCTCTATAACTAATGAACATGGTTTTAATATATCTTCTCAACTCAGTAATATCATCAGTATGAAAAGCATAAGTTGTTTGAGGTACCTTTAACTCAGTAGCTTCAGAACTGCTATCAGCATTTGCCATCAAGGCATAGTTCACCTCACTTTCAGAATCTGAAGTGTCTGTCCAGCTTTTCTTCTTTGTGACAAGTACCTTGCCTTTGTCACTCTTCACTTTCTTACAATCAGGAGATATATGGCCTTTCTCACCACAATTGTAGCATTTGACATTTGAGTAATCTCCTCTGTCAGACTTTCCTTCTTTGCCTTCAGATTTTCTGAAACCTCTCTTATCAGAACTTGAACCTTTTCTGGAAAATTTCTTTCCCTTTCTGAATTTCCTGTATGCAATCCTTGGGATTCCTTTCACCATAAGAGCACACAACTTCATCATCTCTTCATCAGGGTCCATCTCAGATAGACTTTCAGTTTCTGAATCCTCATCACTATCAAAACTTGATGACTCAGTATCAGACTTTATGATGAGAGCCTTTCCTTTGCCTTTCTTTGAGACAACCACTTTAGGGGATTCCTCCTCAGCCTTAAGAGCAACTTTCCTTGACTTTCTCCCATGCCTCTTGCTTCTTTGATCCATCTCAAGTTCATGAGTCTGAGCATACCATAAATTTCATCAAGAGTAGTTTCATCAAGAGCATAATTGTCTCTTATAGTTGTGGCCTTCAAATCCCAACTTTCAGAAAGAGCTAAAAGGAATTTGAGATTAGTATCTTCAAGATCATATTCCTTATCCACCAGTGACAGATCATTCAAGAGTTTGACAAATCTATCATATAAAACAGTCAATGACTCATCAGGTTTTGAGTCAAAGTGCTCATACTCTTGAGTGAGTATAGTCTTCCTGTTTTTCTTAATTGAATCAGTTCCCTAGCATCTTGTCTCCAAGGCATCCCATATCTCCTTTGCAGTCTTGCAGTTGATTACCCTATTTGACATGACATTATCAATGGCACTATGAAGCAAATGTCGTACCTTTGCATCCTTAGCAATAGATGAGATATCTTCAGCTGTATACTCACTTTTCTCCTTTGGTACTGTCTGTGCTGGCTGATCTGCAACTACGACAGAAAGCTTGGTTGGATTATGTGGTCCTTCATTGATTCTGTCAAGGTATTCTGGATCTGTAGCTTCCAGAAACATAGACATCCTCACCTTCCATATGGGATATTCAGATGGTTTCAGTTTGGGAACCCTAATAGTCTCATATCGATTATGAATTTGAGTCTTTGGAGGTTCTTCAGATTTGGTGGGCTTGGTTGGAGTTTGTGTTTCTTCAGACATGATTGATTTTGGATCTTAAACTGTTTGTGTATTAACAGATTGCTCTGATACCACTTGTTAGGTCACACACACTGTAGAAGGGGGTTGAATACAGTGTTTACTACAATCAAATCGAATACAAGAACTCAAGTAACAGAAAACAGATTTTATTCAACACAATAAACTCTGTTACAATATGGAACTGTCCTATCTCAGTGATGAACAAATTATCACGAGAGCTGCTAGGGTCACAATGAATAATATTTTCGATAATGATAACACATATAGTGTAAACCCTACGTCTGTGTTTATATACTACACAGTTACAAGATAATCTACTAATTGATATTGAATATAATTTTGCTTCCTAAAATATATCAATCAGTTATATTTTCTTCCAAGTATTCTATTCTTCATAGAATTCCTTCTTCATGCATATCTCTTATTATGTTTATTTTGATCTTCTTTCCTTTCAATCAGCCGCATTCCTTATCTGAAAGTCTCCTTAAGTCCTGATATTATCTCCTGATAAAATATCTCCTGATAACTTAAGTTCTGATAACTTAAGTTCTGATATCTTAAGTTCTGACTTCAGTATAAGTACTGATTTCCAGTTAAGTACTGATTTGTCCTGTTAAGTAAGATCTGAAAACTAAACACAAATCATCATTAGACATGACATCACAAATATATCTAACATAGTATTATTCCTTCTAGTGTAAAGTCTGATGCAAAGTTTGATATAAATTCTGATAAACAGCATGTTAGCATAAACTCTGAAATCAAATCCGCTGCAAATGCTAACAAACATAAAAAGACCAAAGGATCCAAGCAAGTCTGGGTCCTTAAAACTAACCAATAGTGGTCTTTGTGATTGGAGGGAAACAGGAAAAATATCCTAGTGCTGGACAGTGGATGTTCAGGACATATGACTTGAAATAAAGCCCTGTTATCAGACTTTGTGGAGAAAGCTGGCCCAGGAGTTTCTTATGGAGATGGAAATATGGGAAAAACTCTGGGATATGGCAATATCAATCTTGGTAATGTCATCATTGAAACAGTAGCTCTTGTCTCAGGACTTAAACACAATCTGCTAAGTGTGAGTTAAATCTGTGACAGAGGTTATCATGTGGATTTCTCTGAAGAACACTGTGAAGTTGTAAGCAATTCTATAAGCAAAGTGGTTCTGAAAGGTTACAGGCATGGTAACATTTATGAAGCCAGACTTTCAACAAGTTCTGATGGTTCTGCAATCTGCCTGTTGAGTAGAGCATCAATTGAAGAAAGCTGGAATTGGCACAAACGACTCTCTCATTTAAATTTCAACAACATAAATGAGCTAGTAAAGAAAGATCTTGTGAGAGGACTGCCAAAATTAGTATTTGCTCCTGATGGCCTTTGTGATTCATGTCAAAAGGTAAAATAAAGAAAATCTTCATTCAAGAGCAAAATTGAATCTTCAATTCTTGAGCCTTATCACCTACTGCATGTTGATCTATTTGGTCCAGTCAATGTCATGTCTATTGCAAAGAAGAAATATGTTATGGTTATAGTGGATGAGTTCACAAGATACACTTGGGTGTATTTCTTGCACAAGAAGAATGAAACTGCATCCACTCTAACTGATCATGTCAAACAGCTGGATAAATTGGTCAAAGATTCTGTTAAAATAATAAGAAGTGATAATGGCATTGAGTTTAAGAATTCAATCATGGAAGAGTTATGCAAAGAGCATGGAATCAAACAGGAAATTTCTGCACCTGGAACTCCACAACAAAATGGAGTTGTAGAAAGAAAGAACATGACTCTCATTGAAGCTGCACGAACTATGCTTGATGAAGCAAAGCTGCCAACCTACTTTTGGGCTGAAGCTGTGCAGACTGCTTGTTTTACACAGAATGCTACACTAATAAACAAGCATGGAAAAACACCATACGAGATGGTGAAGAAAAAGAAGCCAAATCTGAAATACTTTCATGTATTTGGATGTAAGTGTTTTGTTCCTAAGACTCATCCTGAATAGTTGTCAAAATTTGATTTAAAAGCTGATGAAGGAATTTTCGTTGGATATCCACTTTCCACAAAAGCCTTCAGAGTCTACAATTTAAGAACAAAGGTTGTCATGGAATCTATCAATGTATCTTTTGATGATAAGAAGATTACTGGACTTGAAGATTTCAATGATCATGATCAGCTGAGATTTGAAAATGAAGATTTAAATTCTGATTCTGTAAATTCTGATGACCTAAATCCTGATCCTATAAGTTCTAACGGGTTAAGTTCTGATGTCATTGAAACTGTGGCAACTACTCCAAGGAAAAATGCACCTATCCAGGGGGAGCAAGCTGAAGATTCTACCATAACTCAAGACTCTCAAGAAGCATCAGAACCTGTCACTGGTTCTTCAAGTTCTGATTCATCAAGTTCTGATGAGACAAATTCTGATAATTCTGAAAACTCTGATTCTTCAAATCCTGAAGGTTCCAACTCAAATTCTGAAGTCTCAGAAAGCTTAACAACAGGGGGAGCAATTAAAAATGCTGATGGAGACAGCATGGATCATGGGGGAGTATCCAGTTCTAGAAAACAACTTCCATCTACAAGGAAGTGGACTAAGTCACATATACCTAACTTAATAATTGGATATCTTGAAGCAGGTGTTAGAACTAGAAATGTAACATCAAATGAATGTCTCTATCATTCTTTTCTATCTCAGACTGAACCAAAGAAAGTGGAAGAAGCTCTTCAAGATGCTGATTGGGTGCAAGCAATGCAGAAAGAGTTAAATAAATTTGAAAGAAATAAAGTATGGACCCTAGTGCCAAGACCAAAGAACAGATCAATTATTGGCACAAAATGGGTGTTCAGAAATAAAACTAACAGTGATGGCATAATTACAAAATGGGTATTGATTATGATGAAACATTTGCACCAGTTGCTAGATTGGAAGCCATAAGAATCTTTCTGGCTTATGCTGCTCACAAAAAGTTTAAAGTCTTTCAAATGGATGTGAAAAGTGCTTTTCGCAATGGAGAATTGGAAGAAGAGGTATATGTTGAACAACCTCCAGGCTTTGTAGATTAAAAATTTCCAAATCATGTCTATAGGCTTGATAAAGCACTTTATGGCCTTAAGCAAACTCCAAGAGCATGGTATGAGACTTTAACTCAATTCCTTCTAGAAATGACTTATTTTGACAGAGGTATAATTGATAAAACACTGTTCTACCTCAACCATGGAAAGGACTTACTTTTGGTACATATATATGTTATGGATATCATATTTGGTTCTACAAATGCCAAACTATGTGAAAGGTTTGCCAAGTTAAGGCAGTCAAGATATCAAATGTGTATGATGGGAGAACTTAGCTATTTTCTGGGACTTCAAGTCAAGCAAAATGAAGAAGGTACTTTTATCAATCAATCCAAGTACACCAGAAATTTACTGAAGAAATTTGGAATGCAAGATTGTTCAACTACATCCACTTCCATGGCCACTGCAACCAAGTTAGATAAAGATACTGGTTCATCAGTAGATATTACTAACTACAGAGGTATGATCGGCTCTTTACTCTATTTAACTGCAAGTAGACCTGATATCATGTATGATACATGTTTTTGTGCAAGTTTTCAGGCTGATCCAAGAGAAACTCATCTTATACTTGTGAAAAGAATTCTCAAGTACCTCAAGGGTATAGCTGATCTAGGATTGTGGTATCCTAGAGAATCAGACTTTAAGCTAATAGGTTACTCAGATGCAGATTTTACAGGATGCAAAATAGACAGGAAAAGCACTAGTGGAAGCTGCCAATTTCTTGGAGGCAGATTGGTTTCTTGGTTTAGCAAGAAACAGAAATCAATTTCCACATCAACTACAGAAGGAAAATATATTGATGCAGGAAGCTGTTGTGTACATATTCTTTGGATGAAGAATCAGTTACTGGACTATGGGTTAGAATTTTCTAAAATACCTATTTACTGTGATAATCAAAGTGCTATTGCTATGACAGGTAATCTAGTACAACACTCAATGACAAAGCACATCAGCATTAGGTACCATTTCATAAGGGAACATGTGATGAAAGGTACAGCGGAATTACATTTTGTTCCAACAGATCAACAACTAGCAAATATCTTCACAAAACCACTATGTGAAGCTACTTTTACAAGACTGGTAAATGAACTTGGAATGGTTTCAGGTTATTTCTCTAAATCTGCTTAGTTTTTGTTCTCATGCATCAGACTTTATGATCAGTGTTTACAGATTGTCTTACCTTCATGTAATCTGTGCTTAAATTGTAATATATTAAATGCTGATTGTTATCTGATATGGATCTATATACTCTGATAGTGATTTGAATGTTCAGTGACTATTCAATCCAATGAGGATTACTGTGCTAGATGCTGACCTAATAGTCTTTAACATACTAGAAATCCCATGTTTTAATTAGTTGTTTATGTGGAAATTCATTAACACGAGCAAATTCTGATTTTGCGCTTAGTCAAATTTACTGTGTGTATCTTATTACTAAGTCACAAACTAGATTCTTGCTTTTTATCTGTCAAATTCTGATGTCAATAAATCTTAAGGATGAACCACATGCTTGATAAGCCTCACTTATCTGAAGAAAAGAAAAGAAAAGAAAATTAAAGTCAGGTACTCCTTTGAGATCTAGAGTAAATATGTGGAAGGGAAGATCCAAATGCATTACTGGTATTAAATTATATGCATTAGAAAAGCAAATAAATCTTTCTTGGTGACTTTTCACATTCTCTGATTACTGGAGAAATACTCTGATAATAACATAAATTCTGATAGCAGTTGTGACTCATTTACACTGAGAAGCCACTGTGAAAAAGAATTCTAAAAGATGCATAAAATGAGCACAAACAGTTGAGGTGGACTTATGCACAAATTTATCATATAGTAGACTTCATTATTAATGACAAATTTTAAGCACTTTTTTTAGTTATGCCTTATTTCTAAGATATACTAAAGTTTATCAGACTTTAATCTTTATCTGATATTCTGCTAATGCACACACTATCACTCCATATGAATGATGAAAATTACTGTGCTGATTAAGTTGTTTCAGATAAACATTTAAGTGTCATATGCATAAATTCTGAGGACAAGTTCGGATTGTAGTTCTGATGATTAAACTCTGAAGAAACAATTCAGTATTTATATTAAGAATCACAGTAACAAACATTCACTTTTTGAGTACAGAAGCCATGTTCTGATGACCGTTAAATTATGATGTTAGTCAAGATCTGATGAAAATCCTGATGGAAACTCTGATGCTTACGTGGCATTATTTATTTACTTTACTTATTTGTGGTAAATACTGAAATGGTCATATTTTATCAGAATATATTTAAGTGAGATAAAAACAGTCATAATCATTTGGTTAAGTGGGAAACGTGTTTATCTTGAAAAACTGCATGTGCACATTAATTACTGCTTAGATCTCGTGCCCATTAACTCCTGATTTAACTTTTAATTGACTGTTCACATGTTGCCAGGTGTAAATTGTCTTCCATTCTTCAAAAATATAGTTGTTATCACATGGGCTGTATAAATAAGAGAGTTAAAAGATTTTCTAATCTTTTACCTACTTTTCTTATTCTCTCATCTCTCTTATTTTCTCTCACCCACTAATATTCTCTGAAGCTATTTTTCATACATGCATTTTATCAAACACCTTGAAAACACTCTTTTTGTCATTTGATTTTCACAGAAATGGCGCCAAAAGACATTGTTTTCAATGGAGCTAAGTTTGTTCCCAACAACTACTTGGCTATTCTTAGCAAGGGTGAAGCTCCATCAGAACTTCACTTCATTCAGGACTTCCTTGCTAACTCTGAGATTGGGTATGCTTTGACCCAACCAGAAGCAATCTCTAGAACTCAAGTGCTGGAGTTTTGGAGAAGTGGCATATATGATGATGGTGGTGCTCATGGGTCCCCAAGTATTATCTTTTCAACAGGGGAGGATGAGCATGTAGTGACTTTGGCTACAGTTCGACAGGCTGTACATTTTCCAAAAAACTGTGTCTACAGTTCAACAGTTGAGGAGCCAGCTCTTTATGGATGATGGCCAATATGGGGTATGAAAAGACTTTGGCAAAGCTGGATCAATTGAAGAGACCTCACATAAGGAGGGAATGGAGTTTCTTCTTTGACTGCATCACAAAGGCCTTTGCCAACAAATGTTCTAATTTTGATGTAATCCCAATTCTCAGTTAACAAATCGGGTATGCTCTCATTAATCAAACTCATTTTGATTATGCAAGTGCTATTTTAGGATTTATTGGGGATAGGACGACAGAAGATAGAAATACAGTTTACTTTTCTAGATTCTGTCAATTTGTTTATAGTTTTTGTTGCTCTGATGCACCCCAACTAGCAAGTGAGTTAATTGAACCATTTAAAACAAGTCAAATAAGTCTTGGTAAATTCTGATCCAGCCACCTATACTGCCTTATATCCTGATGTCCAACCAACCCAACCTCCATCAGCACCTCCAACAACTACACAACCAACCACCTCTCAACCTCAACCAACTCAACCTACCATCAGAACTTACTTCCAACCATCAACTCAATCTTCACAACAACAACCATCTGCTAAAGCATCAAGATCCAAACCTTCTAAGAGGGCAAAGTCTGTTCCTCAACCTCTATCAAAGAGAAGGAAGATGATTCTCAGGGATGAATCTGATAGTGAAGAGGAAGCACATGTTCATGCATCAGAACATGTGACTGTTGAAGCTGAAACTGTGGTTTTCAGAAAAAAAAACAAAAGCTGAAGGGTCAACCCACCAGATAAATGTTGAAGCTGAGGGTTCAGGTAATTTATAAAGAAAGAGAACTGCTAGTTCTGATGCTCAGGCAACTCCTTCACTATCAAGGAGATTGAAGAAAATGAGGGCTAGGAGGCATTTGGCTAAGCCTCCATCAGAAGATATTGAAGAAGCTGAGGAAGGGGATCAGGAATCTCTGATCTCAAAAGAGCCAATTATCATTGAATCCCTTCCAGAAACAAAAGACACTGTTCCTGATACAGTGCCCACCCCTCTTATCTCTCCAATAAAAGCAACAGATGATGTTGAAGAACAAGCAACAAGTTTTGAAATAGATATTCACAATATGAATATTCCTACTGTTCTTTATCTGGAAGCTCCTACGGCAGCTCAAACATCTCCAACTCATTCTCCAATCTTAAATGCTGAGATACCATCCACACCAATTCTTGATCAGGAACCTGAAGATCAGAATTTAGATGAGGTAGTTCCAGAATCTCCCATTGCCTCACATACACTTGTCTTATCAGAGA
This sequence comes from Apium graveolens, assembly GCF_009905375.1. Classification (NCBI taxonomy): domain Eukaryota; kingdom Viridiplantae; phylum Streptophyta; class Magnoliopsida; order Apiales; family Apiaceae; genus Apium; species Apium graveolens. The sequence goes on from NC_133647.1 coordinate 135,781,860, forward strand.
ATGATGAGTCTTCTTCCTGTACTAGAGACAGTGTTTCTGTTGATACTCCAGCTCCCATTCTAGGAAAGGAGGCACTTATTGAGAAGTTTGTTGAGCAAGCTGCTTCTATTCCTTGGGAAGATACTCACGGAGGTGTGGAGTGGACCAAGAAGTGGAATGAAACTAATTTCATTCCAAGCTCCAAAGTACTGAAATACCATATTAGAAAAGCTGATGAGTTGCTCATAAATTCTAATTTCAAGACACAACTCAAAGTCACAGCTCTGTCTACCAAAAATCTTCAAGGTCTACACTCTGCTACTCAAGAAAAGGTTGACAAGCTTCTTGAAAAAGATGAAAAGATAGATATGGAGACCAAGCTTGATAAAAAGAGGTTTATCAGACCTATTTCTGAAAAAATTAAAGCCGTTGAGAAGATGCAAGAGAAGCAACACACCCAGATTACTGAGGTCCTACAAAATCAAGCTTCTCAAAAAGCTCAATTGGATGAAATCCAATCTTCAGTTGAACTTCTTCTCTCTCTCTTATTACCTGATGATGCCGAAAAGGGGGAGAAGATAGTTAAGTCCAAATGCTCTAATGATCGAGTACTGAAGAAGAAAGATGATGAAGCTGATGACCAGGAAAACCCTAGCAAGGGTAGAGGTCAAGTTCAAGGTAAAGAGCACAACAACAAGTTTTCTTCAAGGAAACTAAATACTGATGCAAGGAAATCTTCTACTCAAAAGAGGACAAGTTCTGAAGCTGCTCAAACTCAAAATCTGATAGCAAGTGCTGATAATCAAAATCTGATATCAAGTTCTGATGAGCAAAGTCTAATGACAAAGCCTGATGTTCTGATACAAGGTGGAAGTCAAGATTCTCAAAAGTTCATACAAACTCTAAAGCTAAAGGGGAAGCAGACTACAGTCTACTACAAGGATCCCAAAATTCAGACACTTGATGAGGAAATTGCTAGAAGATTATTTCTGAAGCATAATCTTAGAATGGATTTAGAAAATCTCAAGAAGGAAAAAGCTAGATTTAAAGCTGAAAAGACAAATCTAAAGCCAAAAGCTTCTGTTGCAAAGAAACCTCCAAGGCCTAAGATATAAGGCATTGTGATCAAGGAGAAGTCAAATACTGAGGCATCAAAGCCCAAAACAAGATCACATATTGAGATTGATCCCAAAGACAAAGGGAAGGGAAAATTGATGAACCAACCAAGCCGCTGGAGATGAAAATTCCTCAAATCCTGATGAAACCAGTGTGCAAAATGGTTCAAGTTACTGATGATACTCTTGCTGAAGATGAAGATGTTGAAACTCTGGAAAGAAGGAAGATTTTTGAAGAATCAAACACAACCTCTGACAAGGCTCAAGTTGTTCAGAGTGAAGAAATGCAAGCTACAACAGAAACAGCAAGTTCTGACAAAGTCATCAAGACATCAACCACTGACATGGCTCAAGTTGATTTAGACAAGATGAAAGTAGCTGACAAAAAGAAACTTCTGTGGAAAAATATCAAACCATCAGATCCAAAGAAAAGCCAATTACTGTCTGATTTTATGACTATTGGGTTAAATGCTAGAGAACCAAGAGAAAGGGCTGGACTAGTTTCTAATGAAGCAAAGATCAAGACAGGAGTTGAAGTTGCTACTAGAGATCCATTTCTATTAACTGACAAACCTCTTGAAGATGTTACACAGAAACACCTTGGTAAGGTTATCTCTGTTCAAGTGGTACTGGATGCTCATGACAAGCACAATGTCAAGGAAAATCTGATTCTATTTCTTGAAGATGGAAGGACATATCAGATGTCAGAATCAGATGTGCTAAACAAATCTTTGAAAGAACTTCAATTCTTTCATTACCTTTTAGAGGTAAAGTCTGATATTACCAGGAGATGGTCAGAATTTATAATGAAGACCATAAAAGATAAAGCTAGAATTTCTGGTTCAAGGGTTACAGAATTCATTCCTAATATTGTTGAAGATGATGGAAGTGAGATTCCAATGAAGAAGGATTCTGCTAAGCTTGAAGTGATATTGAAAGAGAAATGTCTATGCTACAATGAAGATTCTTCTCATCCAAGGGTAATAAGACTAGATGATGGTTTAGAAAGAAACCATATATCTGCACTAAGGACTGCAATCTACCAGATTGGAAGTCAGAATGAAGAGATGAAGCAAGTCAAGACCACACTATCTCAAGTCCTGAGGATTAAAGAAGAAAAGATGATATCAAACTTTGTCAAGAATCACTTTGGATTCAGATTGACTCAGTGAGATTGGTAAAAGCTAGAATGACTATAAGCTATAGTTAGTTATCTAGTGAAACTCTTATTGCATTTGTACTTAAAAATATTTTTGACATCATCAAATCTATTAACTTGTATATTTTGCATAATTTACAAGTTGAGGGGATTGTTAGATATATTTGAGATGTCATGTCTAATATGATTTGTGTTTAGTTTTAGAACTTAACAATAGACAAATCAGGACTTACTGAAATCAGGACTTACTGGAAGTCAGAACTTAATATCAGAACTTAAGGTTATATCAGAACTTAAGTGCGGGAAGACTTTCAGTTAAGGAATGAAGCTGATTTATAGGAGAAGATCGAAACTAAAACAAAAGAATATATGCATAGAAAGAGTTAGAGGACTAGAAGACTTGTATAAGATATCTGATTAATATATTTTAGGAGACTGAATTATATTCCATATCAATTAGAATATATCTTGTAACTGTGTACTATATAAACATGGACTTAGGGTTTACACTATAAGTGTTATCATTATCAAGAAGATTATACATTGTAACCTAGCAGCTCTTAGTGATATTTGTTCATCACTGAGAGAGAACAGCAGTTCATATTGTAACAAAGTTTATTGAATATACTTGATCTTTGTTACATACTTGTGCTAAATCGATTTGATTGTATAAACACTGTATTCAACCCCCTTCTACAGTGTTGTGCGACCTAACAAAGTTATCACCCCCGGAAAAGCGAATATGGCAGCAGATGTATTAAGCCGCAAAGAAAGATTGAATATGTTAACTTCATCAAAGGAATTGATCAAGGATTTTGAAAAGTTGGAAATAGAAGTGCAGATTCCAGAGTTAGGAAAAGGAGCCATGTATGCAATGTCATTTCAACCAAAATTTTTGGAAAAGATTCGATGTTGTCATGAACAAGTAATGAACTGTGAGAAATATAAGTTGTCAGGAGAGGAAGTTAAAGCTCAAAAGGATGAAAAGGGAATATATCACATCAACTCACGCATTTGGATACCTAATATTGTGGAGCTAAAGCATGAGATTTTGCACGAAGCGCATAACTCAAGATTTTCAATTCACCCTGTAACTACGAAAATGTACAAGGACTTAAAACAGAGTTATTGGTGGCCAAACATGAAAAAGGAAATCACGGAATGGATAAGTAAATGCTATACATATCAAATAGTAAAAGCGGAACATTAGCGACCGAGTGGATTGCTTCAACCACTAGACATACCTGAATGGAAATGGGAACATATCGCGATGGATTTCGTGGTAGGATTGCCAAAGACCAAGTCTAATCATGATGCGATTTGGGTGATAGTCGATCGACTAACAAAATCAGCATATTTCTTGCCAATCAACGGAAGATTTTTATTGAAAAAGTTGGTCAAAATATATTTGGACGAGATCTTGATGTGTCACGGAGTTCCAGTATCTATTGTGTCCGATAGAGATCCGAGATTTAACTCGAGATTTTGGCGATAATTTCATGATCATTTGGGGACTAAATTGAAAATGAGCACAACGAGGATATGTTGTGAACCAGTACATTGGATTTCAAAGGAAATTGGGTCGATCATTTGCCATTGATTGAGTTTTCCTACAACAACATTTATCACGCGAGTATTGGCATGCCGCCTTATGAAGCGTTGTATAGAAGAAAGTGTAGATCCCCTACATATTGGGACGAGGTTCGTGAGCGCAAACTAATTGGCCCAGAGCTAGTTCAACAAATGAAAGAGAAAGTGGAAGTGATTCGTAAGAGGTTGATTGCTGCTCAAGATCGACAAAAGATGTAAGCGGATCAAGATCAGATTGATTTGTAATTCGAGCCTGAAGATAAAGTGTTGTTAAAGATATCTCCGAGGAAAGGTTTATCCAGATTCTGGAAGAAAGGAAAGTTGAGTCCCATGTATATTGGACCATTCGAAGTACTTAAACAAGTCGGGAAAGTGGCTTATGAGTTAGCATTACCTCCGCAGATGCAACATCTTCATAACGGTTTCACGTTTCTAAGAAATATAATGTTGATGCAAGCCATGTGATTAAATTTGAACCAGTAGAAATACAACAAGATCTGTCATACGTGGAACAAGCAGTGCGAATCTTAGATCGAAAAGAGAAGACGCTCAGAAAAAAGTTGTACCTCTAGTTAGAGTATTGTAGAGAAATCTTAAAATAGAAGAGTCAACTTGGGAATTAGAGAGTGAAATGCAAGAAAAGTATCCCATCTATTTACTTAGACTAGATTCTGGGGATAAAATCCTTTTAAGGGGAGTAGATTGTAGCGACTGGGAATTTCGCGACGTGATTAAGTGAATAAAGTATAATTGTGTGGTGTAATTATAAATTATGTGATTAAATAAAGGAGTTAAATAATTTTGTTGGTTAATTGTCTTTATTGTATATTAGTAACTGGGAACATGAAATGACCCATTCCAGTTTGATGAGTCAGCTTATGGTATAAGTTGTGTTGTCGGGCCGTCATGTTGAACGAAACCTGTCTTAAAAAGAGATTAAGGTATTTAAATGTGAAATAAGTGTTATTGTGTAAATAGGAATGTTTAAGTGAGTATTATATTCCAGTGGTGTGTCAGTTGATATAAAGAGAATGATTGAGAAGCGTAATTGAAAACGCTCAGCGTCGGGCCGTCAGACAGGACACGACCTGTTACGTGAAAAGTGGTTATCAATTAAAAATGGGAATTCTTATGATCGAATGTGTTACGATATGAGTCATGATATGTGAATACGTGTTATTTCTTGAAAATATGCTTGATTATGTGCTCTAGTTATTTTTAAATGATTTTAAGGGATTTATTTGATTTAAAATAAGGTTTATTGGACCTTTATATATTTTTATAAAATTATTCGAGTATGGTCAAGGCGTGAAATTTATCTTGTTATCTTCGAAATAGTCCTAGAGACTTTCTAAAAATGATAGATGAAATTATTTGGTGATCGGTGTATTTTAAAATGATTTTATCGAGTTATAACTTCTATTTTGAGTGCAATCTTGTAAAATTCATAGAAAATAAATTGTACGCTCAAAAATTATTTTTAAAATATGTCTAGAAATCTAATTTCGAGATCTATATTCTAAAATTTTTATTCGTGACATTTTCATCTTTTCTGAGAGGGTTGCGTATTAATTAAATTCGTTTTGAAGTTAAATAAAAAGAAGATTCTAGAGTGGGTTGGCTAAAAGACCAAAACGCTTCTGCCATTTTGGCTATAAAAACCCACCCCTCCCTCTTTTGCTTCTCTCCACCCAGCCACTCTTTCTTTCTTTCTTTCATCTTTTCCTTCTCTCTCTTCTCTCTCGTTTCTCTCTTTTCTTTCTTCTCCCTCTCGGCTCTCTCTCTCCCGAATACACACTCTCTCTCTCTCTCTCCTCTCTCCTCTCTCTCTCTCTCTCTCTCTCTCTCTCTCCAACATGCAATAGCAAATACTAGCTAGAAATCAAGGATTTCACCATTGATCATCATATTTTCTAATTCTCTATCTTATTCCTCTTTGCATGTAAGTTTTTAAGCAAGTTTTGTAGCACCATCTCTTTGATTATGTCCAAGTAAAACACAATTTCTTGGAACATTTTCATATAGGAGAGAATAAAGTTCTAGATTGTGTGATTTTCAAAGTGATTTACCTTATATTTGATGTAGTATAGATTGCATGTTAGTTGTTTGATGTTTACTTGAGTTTTTGATCAAAATCAAGTTTTTATGGTTAAAAGGTTGAGTACAAGGATTATTGGTGGTTGATTGTGTGTTTAGTTGGATAAAAGTGGATGCATGTCATCAAAATCTCTATGCATGTTACTAAAAATCATTGCATGCTAATTTTCAAGCTTCATTCGACTTTTAACACTTGTTAGGTTCGAATTTTGATAAAATAGTGTGGGAAAAATGATTTTTAAAGGTTAATTGATGATTGGTAGTTTGAATGTGAGTTTAAATGGTTGCATGCAATTTTGTTGATTTTGTTTGATGATTGGAGTTCAAATTTTTGTAATTTAAAAAGGGGGTCTAATTTTGATCTAAGGCTACAAAGAATTTTGGCTTGAGAACTTAATTTGTGTTTCGTTTTCTTTGAAAAATGATTTAAAGGGGTGAGTTTTGGATTAAATTAAAGTTATAAGTGATCCTTGTACTTGCATGTCATTATTTGATTCTTTGAATTGTCTTTTGTTGAAAAGCCGTATGGTTTATAGTTTTAAAAGGGATTGCTTCAAGTTATTTGGTTGATTTGATTCTAGAGTCTAGTTAAATGAATGCATGTCAAGATATAAGATTGCATGTTGATCTATTTGATGTGGTTCATTTGCTTTGGTTCGAATTTTTGGATAAAAAGGAAAGGATTGAGTGAGTTAGTTATCGAGTCATACGAAATATGATTATTTGCTAGAGTATATAAGTGTACACTATTAAGTGCTATGTGAGTATTCGGTATTATACTCGTATATATAAGTTAAGCGTTAGATCGAATTGGGGTAATTATTAAATGTTCCGGGAACATCGAGTGGGAGTCTAATTAGGGTTTGATTTCGGATTGTAGATTCGGATCGTGAAGGCATTCAGGCTAGGGAAGGCAAAGGTATTCTTGGTGGCAGTAGCTCAAACCCCGTAAAATAGGAAAGCAGATCCAGGAGAGTAAATTTGCCTACTCGTATAATTTGATTATAGAGAGGATATTGATGATGCCATGATTAACTCGAGGCTTTTTATTGCAATTATGATATACCTGTTATTGATTTTGAGATACCCTGTTATTGTTCCTTGTGAACCTGTTATTGATTCTTGAGAAGCCCTGTTATTGTCCCTTGTGATAACCTGATATTGATTCTTGAACCCGGACGTTAATACTTGTGTTATATCTATCATTAATCCCTTGAAACACCTTGATATTGTTCGTGTAGCAACTTGATATAATTATTTTTCAAACCCTTATAGTAACCCTGCTGATTTATATCTTGATTACCTATTGAATCCTTTGTATACCCTAAATTCTCGTAAACCCTATAAGAACCTTTATGAACTCCCTTGCATAATATTTCGAGAAACCCAAATCCTTCATTTATTTGTTTACCTTAACCTGTATTGATCCTTGAAACTGTTTTCGGTTCCCTAACTTGTAGACCTTGTTTATCATTTGTTCTCGACCATAGTATTGATCTTTGATTACTTTTGATTCATTCAATTCCTTTGAATTCTTGAAATTGAACTTAAAATGAGTTTTGACTTGAAAGAGTCCGAATGATTTCATATTCTTGGTAATGATAAAATGAACTTAGTAAAACCTTTATTTTCCAACATAAGGTTTTCCAAATGAATTCCTGATGGATTGGATTGAGACGTAAGAGACTGGTGAGACTAGTCCAGTAATATAAAGTCATATAAGAGACTAGCGGGCTAGTCCAGTTTAAGGCTGAAATTATGTCATAGGTACCTTAACGGCCAGATGGAGGTCGGTACGGGATGATCACCCGTATCATTATTTATGAATGTTAAAGTAGTCCAATCGAGGGTTCCCTATCACTTTAGAAAAAGATATTGAAGACATTGCCTTAGCAATTACTTCTTTGTAAATGAAATGATTTAAAATGATTTGAGAAGAGTTGATTGTGTTATTGTTTAGCATACAGCTTTGAGAACCTTGATTCTTATTCTGATATAGTTATCAATCATATAATTGATTCCCAGAGTTGAATAGATTCTTTCTTTCCACTTGAAAGATCCTTGAGATCTTGTTAATGATTTGTGATGAACGTCGGCTTTCACCCTATCTTAAGCCTTGATTCCTGAAAGCCCAAATCTTTCTTCATAACCCTTTCATAGCCCAAAGACAGAAATCTGCCACCTACAGATTTAAAATAGAATGCCTTAAAAGTGATTTGGATATTTGTTATTGTTGCATTATAGAATTGTCATATAGTTACATGCTGAGCTTTTTATGCTCATATATTTTGCTTTGTTCTAACCATGGCAGTTAAGCGAGAAGATGGCCAGACTTAGGCGCACTGCTCATAAGAGCGTACCTGGTGTCCCCTACCGTATCGTAGGCTTCCAAATGCCAGAGTAGGTAGTACAGGTTGTGTGAGCAAGCGCTTAGTTGGAAAGTTTGTAAAGATACAATGGGTTATCTGTCGGTTCCAAGTCTGAATCGATTGTGTAAATTAAATATTATTTTGGGTTGTAATAATAATATGTTGGTTGATAGTTTTGTTTTGTCTCATACTTAATTCTGTTTGGATCATGTTAGTAGTTAATCGGGGTTTATGTTAATTTATTGATAGTTTAATGGTGTGTGGGTCCTCATTTTCTAACCCCGAGATTGAGGGCGTTCACATTCTCAACTTACATTTCCTTAGCTTTATTTGTTTATTCTCCTTTGAATTCTTGAATTGAACCTAAGAATGATTTTTGACTTGAAAGAGTCCGAATAATTTAAATTGCTGGTAATGTTAAAAAGAATTTAGTCAACACTTCTGTGTTCTCCAATATAAAGATTTTCTAATGAATTCCTAAATATTGGATAGAGATGTAAGAGGCTAGTGGGACTAGTCCAATCACATAAGAGGCTAGCGGGGCTAGTCCAATATATAGGCTAAAATAACTATCTTAGGTACCTTAATAACCAGATGGAGATCAGTGCGGGTTGATCATCTGTATTATAATTAAAATATGGATAAATCCAGTCCAAAAAGGGTTCTAAATTATTTAAAATAATGAAAAACATTTAATTATGCAGAAAACACTATCTTTGAATTGTGATTTGAATTTGACTATAATGATTCGAAACTTTTGTTTATTGATTAAACCATCTTGAAATTGTTGAATCTATTGAGAACCCTATTGATTGATCCTGAAACTGAATAAACATCACTTGAACCTCAAATCCCATTGAATCCTTATCCTGAAATCCTATCCTAGAGATATTTAACCCTTCCACATAGTTTATTGAGATTGTGACTGTCATTATTGTTTTGATATTAGAACTGTCTGATGCTTACTTGCTGAGCCTTTTAGCTCATTTATTTGCGTGATCTAACAATGACAGTTAAGCAAGAGGATTGTCAGACTTAGGCACACCACTCACAAGAGCGTTCCTAGTGGTCCCTATCGTGTTGTGGGATTCTAGATGCCAGAGCAGGTAGATGATATGTGAGAATGCGACAATAAATTGGTGGGAAGTGTATTAGCTGAATCAGGTACTCTGGGTTATTTGTCAATTCCAAGTCGAAATCAGATAATTTGGTTTAAATTATATTTTTGGGTTGTAATAATATTACTCTGGTTGGTAGTTGTAAACTTTTCTCATATTTTGTCATGTTAGATCCTGTTAGTTTTAGGGTATTATATTTTTTTCTGCTATTATTATATTAGTAAAATAATATTGTGGGTCCTCTTTCCTAACCCCGAGTTTGAGGGCGTCATAAGTTGGTATCAGAGCTATAGGATTTAGTCCCTGAGACAAGTTAGGATAAAAGGGTAATAAGGGTAATTAAATATTACGAGAGTGTTCAACTCATATAGAGTTGAGTTAGACTATTAGGTATAGTCTAAGTAAGTATATAGTTGAGAAAGTAGTTAGAGTTAGGGTATTGAGTTAGTTGGGGGTTTGATTTAACCCCACTATTTCTTAGTTACCGTTTTATATTTTATCTCAGGATCCTGATAGTGCTGATAGTGGTAGTGATGCCGATTCTGAGGATAGTTTGTTACCGGGATCTGTAGAGCCCAGTATATTAGTTCCGATACCGAGGAGGATCCATCTGAAGATACTGTGACCCCTATGCATGTATACTCCATATTTCCAATACATGAGTCCCCAGTTGTTAGGGCAGATTCCCCAGCTCCTGATAGAGTGCATGTTTGCCTGCCCATGTTGGTGATGATTTGGCTCGGGACCGTCACTTTGTGTTTACTCTTATACCAGAATTGAGATCTTTGGTAGATAGGTTGAACCGAAAGTCTAGATTGCAGATGTTGGTACTAGAGCTCGAGTGGCATGTTCGTATTGAGATGGTGGAACAGTTTTCCTGTAGATGGTTGGTTGAGGGTCCTTCTTGCAGTGATGCTGATGCCGAGGTCCGCGGAATTCATAAGTTGATGCGGTGGCTGATGTCAGTGTTGAGAGAGGTTCTGGATCGTAATGTTTAATTATGGTTATGAATTTAGACGGGACATCTGGTAGAGCCCATAGCAGTTATTGTTGTTTCTTTTCAATGCTAGTAGGCTTGGGATACTTGGTTAGATGTCGGGTTCCCCTTTTATGTTATAATCTATTGTAGTGATGGTTGACAAGGGATAATAGACCTTCAATCCTGGAATGCAAGACTTGTGGAAAGAGACACCCGGGAAGGTACAACAAGCTTAATATGACATGTTTTAAGTGTTACCAGAAAGGACATTACTCATCGAAATGTTCAAATATTATGGGAAGATCCGAGATAACATGCTTCAAATGCGGAAAAACTGACCATATGGCAAGGAATTGTAAAGATCATGTTCAGAAGGAAAATGTCTTGAGAATTGCTGGACCACCACCCCAATAAGCACAATCAGTTCAGCCAAGGGCACGAACATTTAATATGACAATGAAAGATATCGTGCAAGATGCGAATGTGGTAGCAGGTACGCTTGCTGTAAATTCAGTAGAAGTTAAAGTGTTAATGGATTCTAGAGCTACTAGATCTTTTTGATAGATTAAAGTGTGTTGCATACCCTTTAGAATCTAGTTTGGTTATCGAAGTAGCAATTCAGGAAAGAGTTATTGTCGATAGGTTTGTCCAAATTGTGATATTGTTATAGAAGGTCAGTACTTTACTACTGACTTAATACCATTTAAGTTACGAGAATTCCACATCATACTCGGAATGGATTGGTTCGTGAACCACGATGCGCAAATCAAATATAGAAGTAAGAATTTGAAATTGAGGTCCAAGGATGGAACTAAGGTGATATTTAAAGGGGGAAAAGCAAAAGAGAAAGTTTCTCACGACAACTCAGACAAGAAGATTATTACGACAAGGATGCGAAGCTTATTTGGCTCACGTAAAGGATGTAGAGAAGGAATCCCTTAGGATTGAGGACATTCCTGTGGTTAAAGATTTTCCCGATAAATTACATGGACTACCTTCAGAACGAGAGAGCGAATTCACAATTGATTTGGCTCCTGGAACGGAACCAGTTTTGAAAGCCCCTTATCGAATGGCGCCCATTGAAATGAGGAACTAGCGATGCAATTACAAGAATTGTTAGATAAAGGAGTTATTCGACCGAGTGTATCCCTGTGGGATGCACTAGTGCTGTTCCTAAAGAAGAAAGATGGAAGCATGAGATTATATATCCATTATCGCGAACTCAATAAGTTGACTATCAAGAATAAGTACCCACTCCCGTGAATTGATGATTTATTTGATCAATTGAAAGGAGTTACTTGTTTTTTGAAGATCGATTTACGATCTGGATATCATCAGCTGAAGATTAAGGCATGAGATAAACCCAAGATGACATTTCAAACGAGATATGGACACTATGAATTCTTGGTAATGGTGTTTGTCTTGACAAATGCGCCAGCTGCTTTTATGGATCTTATGAATTGAGTATTTAAGAAATACTTGTACAAGTTCATAATAGTATTCATTGACGATATCTTGATTTACTCAAGGTCAGAATCGGAGCACATGGAACATTTTAGAATTGCTTTGGAAATCTTGAGGAAATAGAAATTATACGCAAAGTTTTCTAAATGTGAGTTTTGGTTAAAGGAAGTTCAGTTTCTTAGACACGTAGCCAATAGTGAAGGTATCAAAGTAGATCCTGCGAAGATTCAAGTTGTTATGAATAGGGAAAGGCCAAAGACTCCAATATAAGTGAGAAGCTTTTTGGGACTAGCTGGATATTTTCGACGATTCATTCAAGGTTTTTTTAAGATTGCAGTTTCACTGACTAAGTTGACGAAGAAAAATGAAAAAAAATTGTTTGGACAGATAAATGTAAAGAAATCTTCCAAGTGCTAAAGAAAAGGTTAGGTATTGGTTTTACTTGATGAGAAGGGTGAGTTTGTGATATATAGTGATGCTTCGTATAAAGGTTTAGGTTGAGTGTTGATGTAGCATGGAAACGTAATAGCGTATGCATCACGTTAGTTAAAGCCGCATGAGCAGAGATATCTTACGCATAAAATGGAATTAACAGTGATTGTGATTGCTCTTAAGATTTGGAGACACTATTTGTACGGAGAGAAATATGAAATTTATACGGACCACAAGAGATTGAAATATATCTTTACGCAGAAAGAGTTGAATATGAGACAAAGGAGATGGTTGGAATTAATCAAGGATTATGACTCCACGATAAGTTATCATCCTGGAAAAGCAAATATCATAGTGGATGCGCTAAGCTGCAAGGAAAGATTTAATATGTTAACTTCATCTGTAGAATTGATCAAAGAAATTATGAAGTTGGAGACAGAGATGTAAATCCCGGAGATAGAGAATGAAATGATTTATATCATGGCATTTCATCCAGTCTGGAAAAGATTCGACGTTGTCAGGAATAAGTGTTAGAGTATGAGAAAGATAAATTATCTGGAGAAGAAATTAAGACTCAAAAGGATGATAAAGGAATATACAGATTTAATTCACGTATTTGGATTCCAAATGTTGTAGAGCTAAAGCACGAGATTTTACGCGAAGCGCATAACTCGAGGTTTTCGATTCATCTTGGAAGTACGAAAATGTACAAGGACTTGAAAGAGAACTATTGGTGGCTGAATATGAAAAAGCAAATTATAGAGTGGATAAGTAAGTGATATACATGTCAAAAAGTAAAGGAGGAACACCAATGACCGAGCAGATTGCTTCAACCACTAGACATATCTGAATGGAAGTGAGAACATATCGTAATGGATTTTGAGGTAGGATTACCAAAGACCAAGGCTAATCATAACTCGATTTGGGTGATCATTGATCGACTGAGAAAGTCTGCGCATTTCTTTTGAAGAAGTATAATGCAGATTCCAGTCACGTACTAATTGGAACCCGTAGAAATTCAGCAAAAAAATTCTTATATGGAACAACCCGTTCAAATTTTAGATCAGAAAGAAAAAGCGCTTAGAAATAAAGTGGTGCCATTAGTTAGAGTTTTATGGAAAAATCCTAAGGTAGAAGAATCAACTTGAAAATTAGAAAGAGAAATATGTGAGAAATATCCCCATTTATTTGCTTAGGCTAGATTCTGAGGACAGAATCCTTTCAAGGGGGGTAGATTGTAACGACTTAGATTTTCGCGATGTAACTATATGATAAAGTATAGATTTGTGATCTATGTGTGGATTTATGATTAAAAATATAAAGTTATATAATTTTGTGGCTTATGTGTGTTTCTGTAAAAAAGTATAAGGGATCGTAAAATGACTCGATCCAGTTTGACGAGTCAGTAAAATGCATAAGTTATGTTTTAAGAAAACATAAATTAATCAGTTGTTGTCAAGCCATCAGACAGAATGGGACCCGTTATAAGAAAGGTGTATTAAATGAAAAAAAAAGGATTAAAAATAAGATAATTCATGGATTATATTAGGAGATGAAAGATATCTAGTCCTCTGTGTGTTTCTGTTGTATGGAGTCATAAATGTGAAAGTTATATTGTTATTTGAATTACCGGGTAATTGTTATAAACGTAATTAACATTTACAAAGGAAAATTATGTGTTGAGGTGTACAAATATGAAATGTGGATGATGTTATTATGTGATATATGATATTTTAGAGTTAGGAGTGTGATTCTGAGATTCGCGAGTAATTAATTATTCGCAAAAGGATTTATTGAATAAAAATAAGGATTATTTGATCTTTATTTATTTTTATAAAATTATTGGAGTATGATCAAAGTGTGAAATTTATTTTATAATCTTTGAAATAGCCCTAGAGACTTTATAAAAATGATGGTTGAATTTATTTTGATATTCTGGTATTTTTAAAATGATTTTCGAAAGGTTATTTTTATTATCTGAGAGTTAATTGTAAAATTCATAGAAAATGATCTATTTACTTAAAAATAATTTTAAAAATATGAGGAGAGGGCTAAATTCATGATATTTATTTTAAAAATAAAAGTTGTGTAATTTTTATAATTTATAAAGCTGTTTTTATATTTGTTACTTTATGTTCTAGAATTTTCTAGAAAATAAAAGAGAAAAACAATTGTGAATTATCATGTTGCCCCTCCACTCCACTATATATACTCCCTCCCCCCATCCTCCTTCCTTCCCAGCTTACTCTCTCTCTTCTCTCTTGTCTCTCTTTTCTCCCCCACTCTCTCTTTCGAATTCTTCTTTTCTCTCTCTCTCTCTCTCTCTCTCATGCGAGATCAAAATCTAAGTTAGTTTTCAAAGATTTTACCATAAATATTAACCATTTATAATCCTCTATCCTACATAATTTTCATCTAAGTTCTTGAGTAAGTTTTTACAAAACCCTCTCTTAGAGTATATTCAAGAAAAATATAATTTCTTGATGTATGTTCATAAGGGTGTATAGTAGATTAGTATTACAAGATTTAAAGGTCCAAAATTTGAAGAAAGACCCTTGCATGAGCACCCTGAAATTCGACCACCCCGACCATGACCAAAAGGGACCGGTGGATTTGTTTAAACTTGATCTTCCATTTGCTTTAGTGTAAAGAAGATGAATTATATAATACATGTTACTTGTTTAGTGCTTGATTGGATTTTTGGTTTTTAAATCAAAGTTTATGATTATAAGTTTGAATAGAATGATTATTGGCAGTTGATTATATGATTAGTTGACTAAATATTATTGCATGTCACTAAAATCTTTATGCATGTTATTAAAAATGGATGCATGTTGATTTTCTAAGTTTCATTCAGTTTCCAACATGTTTTGGTTCGAATTTTTGATAAAAAAATGTAAGATAATTATTTCTAAAGGTAATTAATATTTATAAGTCTTGTATTGATTGATTGATGATTGTGTAGAAGCTAAGAAACTTTTTAAATGTCAGAATTGTGATTTTTGTTCGAATTAAGAGCCTTTATGGTTCAAATTTTTATAAAAAATGATGAAAAGAATGGTTTTAAGGATGGTTAGGATTACACATGTTATGGATCATGCATGTTAGCTTGTATAGTTTTAAGAAGTCGAATTGCACGATTAAGTGTTTTAAGTGATTTTGTGATATTTGAGATGGATATGCTAATTTTGATTTGCATGCAAAGTGATATTTGTTTAATGTGAGTTGATCACAAGGATTGGTATTCGGTTTTAAAAAGAAATAAGGATTCAATTCCGTATTGTAGTTTTGATTCGAGTTGTTAATCGTATAATGTTTAGTGCACGATACGTGTTAAGGGTTAAGTGCTAAAAAGAAATTAGGTGTACTTGATTAATTATTTTGATTGATTGTTGTGATAAGGGTAAGCGTAGTTGCGAATACGTCATGCCCTATTTTCAGAACAATATATATATATATATATATATATATATATATATATATAGGGGTGGATTCATTGGGTAACTCTATCTATTGAGTAACTAGGTAACTCTAACTCTAACATCACGTCGTTACATTGATTCAGTTTTTTTATCTGCACGTTCTTTTAGTTTTTTTTATTTTTCTTTAATATTTTGTACCGTGCACAATATTTTTTTATCAATTTTTGTTTTATGCACAACAAGTCTTTTATTAGTATTCCCTTCTTTTTATTAACACTGTGTAATTTTTTTATGTACTTTTATTTTTTTATCGTAGTAACCCGCAGTCATATTTTGTAACTACTTTTATGTGCTTTTATTTATTGTGAATTGTGGTGTTATGTAATTTCAACTAATGTTTTGTATTGTGTTCTATAATTCTTATATATTTTATATTTTTTCTTTTCTTAATGCTATATATTTTTTACTTAATGTCTATTTTTCTTGTTTTCATTTTCAGTAATTTTTATGTGTTCTATAACTATTTTTATAGAAAACATCTAATTATCCATGAGTTCTTTAATATTTTTCATGTTCTCAATCATTTTTTATAATTTTCATGTATTCTGTAAACTAAAATCATGTGTTCTGTAATTATTTTTACTGAAACTTGGGTTATTATTTTTTTACCGTGTTTTATTAATTTTTAATTTCATGTTTTGTGTTTTTTAACCTTTGTTTATAACATAACCTTTAGTCATACCTTTTTACATTCTTTTTATAACGTAACTTTGGTTAATGATTTAAAAATGTATTCTTTTCATATAAAAAATTTAATTGGCCGTGACAGTTTACATGTTCTGTGAACTTTTAGTGTTTTGTAAACTTTAATGTTTTCTATTGTTTTTGTTAATGTTATGTTCTATAAATTTTATGTACACAGGATGTTAGTTTTTTGTATTTTTTATTTATGTCAGGTTTATTTATATGTAATATAATTTTGTGTTGTTTTCTTAATTTTATTTTCATATCCAGTATTTCTTTTTCCTTAGATTGACTAGCCTAAAATTTAAATTATATTTATAAATATGAAAAATTAGAATCTCAATGTAAAAAATCATAAAATATGTAGAATATTATATTTACAAATGATTTATAAAATTACATAATATTTAAATTCAACCAGAAAAAATAAGAAAAACAAAAAAAATTAAAAATTGGAAAAGCTGTTCACACTGTGCAACACTGTTAGTCTGTTTTTTTAAAGCAGATGCAATATTTGATGTTAGGTACATGTCAAGATCTAAACCCCTAATTAACATAAATCTACTGGCTAATATTTAGTTACTCTACAAAATAGTTACCAGTTGATCACTTCTCTCTTTCTCTATATATGTGTGTGTGTGTTGATATATATATAAGTATAAGGAATATAAATATAAAGCTGTAATCAGATTTGGATATAAATGAATGTGTCGGATTATGTGTATACGTGATTACGTGTTTGTAAGTAAATGATTGAACAAGGGTATAAAGGATATAAGGTTGATATTTGATATCTGTTAAGTATGATATAAGTTATTATAGGGAATAAGATATATTGATTGGGGTAGAAAGATAGACGTTCTGAGAAACGTCAAGTTTTGATGAGGTTCTAATTATGGATTATTTTGTGATTGTAGATTCAGAAAGCAGAGGCATTCGTTCTAGGAAAGGGAAAGAGACTCTAGGTGGCAGTAGCTCAATATTTGGTTGAACAGGAAAGCTTGTGAGGCAAGTAACTTTAATTTCTCTTTAAAAGTGAATCGATCACAGAGAGTCGATATGTTATGCATTGATAAAATAAGATGATCTTATTGGTACAGTTGTTGAACTTGATTTGATAACCCTTGTTGTTGACCTATTTCATTTCAAATACCTTAGCCTACTTTCATTATATCTTGTGATCTACAAAGACCTTTGATCCTTATTGCTTTGATAAGCCTGGTTGTTAATACCATGTTATCCAGATCCTTATATTGATTATTACTTGGTTAAGCCTTGTTTTTTATACCTTGTTTATCCAGATCCTTATTATTAATGCTTTGTTTACCCATATCCTTATAACAGTAAACCCGACGCTTTTTATTGTATTGTTTCCTGAGAACCATCTTGTGGATGACATTGATAATACCTATGCTTAGTGATTAATCATTTCATCAACTTACGTTTCCTTAGCTTTAATTGTTTATTATCATTTGAATTCTTGAATTGATCCTAACAATAATTTTCGGCTTGAAAGAGTCTGAATGATTTCAATTGATGGTAATGTTAAAAAGAATTTAGTTAACACTTCTGTGTTCTCCAATATAAAGGTTTTTCTAATAAATTCCTAAAGATTGGATAAAGATGTAAGAGGCTAGTGGGACTAGTTCAATCACATAAGAGGCTAGCGGGGATAGTCTAATATATAGGCTGAAATAATTGCCTTAGGTACCTTAATGACCAGATGAAGGTTAGTACGGGCTGATCACCCATATTGTAATTAAAAAATGGATAAATCCAATCCAACAAGGGTTCTAAATTGTTTATATTGATGAAAAGGGATTTATTGTGCAGAAAACACTATCTTTTGAATTGTGATTTGTATTTGACTATAATGATTTGAAATTGTTGTTTATTGATTAAACCATCTTGGAATTGTTGAATCTATTGAGAACCCTATTGATTGATCTTGAAACTGAATAAACATCACTTAATCCTCCAATCCCATTGAATCCTTATCCTGAAATCCTTTCCTAGAAATATTATAACCCTGCCACCTAGTTTATTGAGATTGCGAATGTCATTATTGTTCCGATATTAGAATTGTCTAATGGTTACTTTCTGAGTCTTATAGCTCATTTATTTGCGTGATCTTACAATGGCAGTTAAGCAAGAGGATGGTCAGACTTAGGCGCACCACTCGCAAGAGCATTCCTAGCAGTCCCTATCATGTTGTAGGATTACAGATGCCAGAGCAGGTAGATGTTGTGTGAGCAAGCGACAATAAGTTGGTGGGAAGTGTATTAGCTGAATCAGATACTTTGGGTTATCAGTCGATTCCAAGTCGGAATCAGATAGTTTGGTTTAAATTATTTTTGGGTTGTAATAATATTACTCAGGTTGGTAGTTGTAAACTTGTCGTATACTTTATCCTGTTAGATCCTGTTAGTTTCGGAGTATTATATTTTGTTTCTGCTATTATTATATAGTAAAGTTGTATTGTGGGTCCTCTTTCCTAACCCCGAGTGTGAGGGCGTCACAATATTTATAAATTAGGCTAGAAATAGACTTAATTAAACTCAAATTACAATTAATCCCAAATTAGAATTATATTACCCAAATTAATTGACCATTACTTGAATAAGGCCTCGTTTGGCCATGTAAAAGGGTTAATTAACTCGCATTTAGCTCGATTCCATGAATTATGTCAAACTAACTTTATAACCCGTGCGATATACGGATACTCGTTAATATTTTATAAATTTTATAGTTTTAATATTTATATTCTTAAAATTATAATAAAATTATATTTTCAGTTAAGATTATATAGTGTATGAAGGATGAGATTTGAAATATTAACTTTATTAGTATGTTTATAAATGATAATATAAAAGTTTGTTGTTAGCAAAATTCGAAACTGGGAATTTGAGTCGTGTATAAATAATAATATAATTTTTTGCTGCTGGTGGGATTTGAACCTGAAAACTTGAGTTGTGTACAAATAATACTAGCATAATAGCCCTTGCGAGGCACGGGCCATTTCTAGCATAATGTGAGCAATACCTCTGTTTTCTATGGTCGCCATAATTCCTAGTGAGGTATGATTAGTTTGCTTCATCAGTTTGTTTCAGGATATAAAATTTGTTACTTTTTCATGTTTAAAAAATTTTAGGCTACCGGCTTGCATTGCAAAAGTTATGTTGAGACGCATCACTAATGCAAGAAATCTTTAGACTTTAAAAATTGTGAATTTGAACTCATTAGAGTTTGTTATTAAACGTCTCTTCAACTGTGTCTCCTCTCAGAAAGTCGAGTGGGAAATTGCATCTCTAACCGGAGCAGAAAGGCGTCTTCTGGCCAACGCTCTTCTAGACTTCTCCAACGAGCGATTTGTTCTTCTGTCTGAGAGTTGTATACCAGTTTACAACTTTCCAACTGTCTATAGGTACCTCATTGGATCCGAACAGAGTTTTATGCAGTCATTCAATGATCCCTCCCGCTATGGGCGTGGGCGTTACAGCTCCAAAATACAGCCTGATATTCAGCTTGAGGACTGGCGGAAAGGGTCTCAATGGCTTGAAATTAACCGTGATCTTGCTACAAAAGTTGTGTCGGATACAAAGTACTACGCACTGTTCAAGAAGTATTATCTCCCTGCTTGTTATCCAGATGAACATTACCTTCCAACTTATGTTCACATGTTTTACGGAACTTGTAATTCGAATCGATCAGTGACATATGTTGATTGGACATTAGGAGGACCACACCCTGCAACATTTACAGTAGAAAATATTACGGAAACTTTCATGCAATATATAAGGAATAGTGGGTTGCTCTGTGAATATAATGGGGATTGGACTCCTCTTTGTCATCTTTTTGCTAGAAAATTTGCTCCTAGTGCATTGTACCCCTTACTTAACCTCACCTCAACTGTGTTGGGATTTCAAGAATTCTGATATGTTCACTGCGATTACAGCCGTTAGGTTCATGGTTAATGAGTCCGGTTAACGTAAATTGAAACCTCAATCCCATGAATTATAGTGTTTGGATTAGTAATTTTGATATATCGAATGGGAAGCTCATTCGCTCAATGTGGGTAAATCATACCCTCACCATCCCTTAGGATTCGATATTATTCCCAGTCTTATTTACCTCATTCACATATTCAATTCCGATTCCACGCCACAATCCAAACGCCCCCATAAACTATAGGAAAGTAGTAAAGAAATGCAGTATTTTTCAAACATCCTGAGTCCTGGAAACCGGCCGAACACTAGTAAATGCTTCCAGATAAAAGTACTGGCAGTAAGTTGGTGGAACTTCCAATAAAGAAGTCTTTGATTAATAAAAATCTTAAAGTTTCTCTTTTAAATATCTTCATATGAGAACTTTTGTTTAGAACTATTTCATAACCTTCCTTGAACTAGCGATCTACCCTTCATTCAAATAGAGCAATAAGTGGGGTATCAGGCAAGAGGAATAAATTGTCAATATTAATTTTTTTGGATAAACAAGCGAAATTAAAAAGAGTTGATCTAAAAAAAAGATTATCTTCATGTTTGAAAATTAAATAACGTGCAAACAGAATAAGCATCACACTACGCCATAGATGGCCTGATGTAATGACTTTCTACTGTTACAATAGGCCCGAAAAGCATTACAATAGACCTATTATAACAGTAAGGGGTGTTGCACTTGCGAGCATTACATCATACCACCTATTGTAACAATTTGGCTACCTATTATAATAGGACTAAAGGTATTACAATAGTCCACGATGCATTGCCAATTGTAACTTTTTATAAATGTTACATTAGGGAATTATTTTTCAAAAGTGGGTCCCAATATGGGTCCCCACATAGTCTAATGTAACACTCTACTTGTGTAATGTAACAGTGGTGTATTTTTATTGTGCAATAGTAGGTTTCATTAATGTAACCCTACAATATATAAAGAAATTATACCACAATATGAAAATGTAAAAGTTAATTTTATAAAATTTGAGATACATCCTCTGTTTAGAGGACAATTCGTGTACCAGATATGCTCTATTAAACAACAGTCCTAATACAAACAAATACCAAACTAATAAATTACATTTTGTGAAGCTAAATACATCCATTCTTGAATGAACAAACATGTTAACAACTCTTGAGCAATGCACTGGACGAGCGGACTATAAGCTTCAGCTAAGAACCTACACGAATATATAGTTTTATGATAGTGTGATATAAAAAATTATGAGAAATATTTTTTATGAGAATCGTTAATAGATATATTGATTTACTTGTACCTGTATAGAAAGTTTTTCCAAACATGTATGTTCTTTTTGATGAAAACCCAGCCCCTGTAAAATTACTATCACCATTAGTAACAATGCAACTTAAGTAATTAAAAATCAGACTATTTAATATTGAAGATATTTCAGTAGGGTAATTACATACTTAAAAATGTACTTATTCCAGCCTAGTCATGATTTTTAGAAAAAATACACAATTATTCTAAATAATTAATAAGGGTGGATAAACCTGGATTGCTCACCACAACCCAGTGATGCTGATAATATAATTTACTATATATGGCTAAGTTATATATATCAGTGCTTATTTTCTTGTTTGCGATCGGCTCATTTAAGGAAATGAGCTGAGCCGAGCCGAGCCGAGTTCACTTAAACCACACATGTACACTCTCCATAAACAGAATTACTATTTACTATTGCTCAAAGAAAAGTTGCACTAAATTCACTTTAACATTCAGCTTGCAATATGGGTAAAAGAAACAAATTTCTGCTAGCACCGGCAATTAATAGAAAAGCAAACAATATATCATGTCATGATGACTTGGAATAACAATTGTAAACTTCAATCCACTTCCTTTTTGCTAAGGAACCTTAATCCACTTAAATACCTCAGATAGGCAAACATTATTTACAGTAAACACAGACTCCTCGTAACAATGACAAAGCTATCTCATACATTTATAACTATCCTGACAAGGGCCAACAACAGTTTCGTGTTGCAGCATAATTTGTGCTTTAGTTGTTTAATGAAACACATTCCCATACCTTTGGTAGAATATTAAAACTATACTCGGCCATCTCAAGGACATACCTTATGTCTGACTCTTCTTATACTTTGCTTGACATGTTTCCAAGATTTTCTTGCAAATCTAGTAACTTTCTTATCAGAAGTAATGTCTTATTAGTTAGTCAACTGCATCACAAACTGAATTAACATTAAGCAAATGTTAGAGAATAAATATCATTTACCTGCTTTTCCTTGGTGGATCTAGTGAAAAATACAAATGATTAAATTAGTGAACAGGCACATTAAAGCGATTGTTATTTTAATATAGCTTGAGCACTAAGATCACTGGTTGTCCTAAATAATATGACAAACAAATTTTCTGAAAAATGACAAGATTTTAAAAATGGATAGTAATCGTCTCTTATATATCGGAAGAAGATAGATAAGGTTCTTAAAAAATATACTCGTCAGAAAACTATCAATTCAACACAGGAGACTGATTAGCTTCTCGTATATATAAAAGTGAAAAAGTCATACCCGACATCAGCCAAGTCAGGATATATGGCTATGGCATCTCCAAAATCTTGCATAAGAAATGCAACACCGAGTTAGTTACTCAACTGCATTGCCAACTATTTGGCTGTAAAATGTAATCTTCTCAGATACTAGAGTTCCTGCATAGCCTTAGAGCACAGTATCTAGCACAAGAAAAAAGTTGAATCCTCTGAAATCAGTACTTGACCTGTAGACCGATGACACTATCCTCCACCACTACATAGTGTTTCTCTAACACACCAAGTCTCTGAAATTTTGGGAAAATTTAAATAGCAAGGAACATTAGTTAGAAACCAGAACACTGTAAACATGAAATATTGCTAAGTTTTAAAAGATAAAGTAGCAATTCAAGTTTACAAAAGGAGTTAAATAACTCGGTAAAAGCAGAGTATGCCAATGATCTGAACACTGGAGTTACCTGAGGTGGAGAGTCTAACTCATTACTTGAGAACGAGTAAACAAATCCATCATCATCATTGTTTAAATCATCATAAGGTGGCATGATGCTTGCTGAATTAAGAAAAGAAATTGCGTCAATCAAATCAATATAGCATAATTATATCTCTCAAATAAATTAGAGTTTATGAATATAAGCAGCTTTGTTCTTACAAGATAAAAGTGTAGAGCCAGTACTATACTCTTTATAGTACCCTTTATAACTGTTCAGGCCAAGGTTCCCGTTTATTGTTGAACACGACATTGAGTTTGGTAACATAATTAGCGGTAGATTTTTTTGTTAAGAATGAGTTTATAGATCTAAGATATAATTTAGTTTTATGCTTACATTTTGTAGTTTATTGAATAGTTTTTGTTTTGAAGTCCTTGTGCTCATATCTACCTTGGATCACCTATTATCTATGAATCCCTTCTTTGAGTATATGTGATTCCTCATACTGACTTTAAGGTCAAATATCGATTAATTGCAGATTAGTTCGATGATGGATGTTCCACTGTTCTATGTATCTAAGAGCTTACATAAATTTTCTCTTAAGTTTAGGATAAAGTTATATTCTAGCTGATGTGCCTATATTTGAAGAGTGCTTAATCAACCTTTTACAGTTGGTTTTCCGTACTCCTTTAATACAAACAGTAAATACAATCCCCAATTAACTCTAAACGCTCATGCATACCGAATACATACTATATAAACATTCAAAATTCTACAAAAATACAATAGCAAACACCAAAAAATCCAAACTTTAAATTCTGTTTGTCAAAATACTACTACATAAACCAACATTCACTAAAACAGAAACAAAATTTCCTAAAAACACAAATCCAATTCACCCGATTAGTACATAAACATGATCCCATACATATTGGCATTAAAAAATTAAAGGGGGACGGAACATACTTGTAAGAACAAGAAGAAAAAAATTCAATATTTATTGTATGACAAATACCAATTCCTCCGATACCACCACTAACTTTCTGAAATCACACAAATCACAAAAAGGGTCAGCAAGATTCATCAAGAATTCAAAAGGGTATATCAAAAATCCAACAATTAACATAAAATATGAACCTGGATAGGAAACTGAAGAGTTTCTTGAATGACCGGCGATGAAGATTGGATTTTGTGGTGATTTTGATGGTGATGTTGGGGGGTTTGGGTGGAGGAGTGAACAGATTGATGATGCCTGAGCAAAAGAGGTAGAGGGGTAAGCCTACTAGTAAATATCAATGCGAATTGCCTCACCTTCCAAGCACTATCGATACTCTGATCTTTGTTCTCCGCATCAAATTGTCATTCTGAAACGATCTTGTCCCTGTTCTCGTCAAAATTGTCATTCTAATTCTATCTTCAACATTGTCATCCAATAAATCACATTACAATAAATTCTAGCTTTGCACCTAATATGCCACAAAAAATCAAGTGGTGGTATAATCTTCACCCTCAAAAAAATGAAAATAAGGGTTGGATCAGTTGCTTGGCTTTTAATCAGCTTTTCCCAAAATTGATGCACAACCTAAGCGTTAGATATGGATCTATGAATCCTATATATCCTATGGAAAGATAAAAACCTAGTCGATAAAAATGCTCCTTTAATAGAGGGCGCACCCTCCAAATTTAAAAACTTTATCGAGTTAGATGTATTTCTTACGGAGGAATTTCCCTCAAAGGGGTGGGAAAGATGCCAAAAGCCGATGATACGCCTTCATAGATGAAGATACGGAGGGCATGCCCTCATGATTAAGAATGAAATGATTTTTGCTTAGGTTTAAAAATTGTACGTACATATGTATCCCATAATTGACGTATGAATCAGTTAAAATTCTTTGACTGCGCCTTAAAAGCTAAACCAATATAGGTGCGTCTTATTTAGAGAACGACGTGTACAAATTTTTTGAAGCCAAGAAAGTTAAAATTCCAATCCCATTAACAATGATATATGGAATTTGAGAGTAGTTGTTATAGCCAAAATTTGGTATGAAAGTCATCCGGGTCAAAGTCGGGTCAATAGAACTCAATTTGGACGGACGCCAAGAAAATAGGTTTTCACGGACAGCCAAGGACGGATGACCAAGGACGAATGTCCAAGGAAATGGGTTTTTGCTGGAAAAGTTAGGGCGAGCCCAAACCTTGGAAAAGTTAGGGCGCGCCGAAACCTTACACGAGTTAGGGCGAGCCCCGATCTTGGACGAGTTGGGGCGAGCCCCAACTTTGGACGAGTTAGGGCGAGCCCAAACCTTGGAATAGTTAGGGCTCGTTGGGGCGAGCCCCAACCTTGGAGGAGTTAGGGCGAGCCCAAACCTTAGAAAAGGTAGGGCGCGCCCAAACCCTGGACAAAGTTAGGGCGAGCCCCAATCTTGGACGAGTTAGGGCGAGCCCCAACCTTGGACGAGTTAGGGCGAGCCCAAACCTTGGACAGCTTGGCGAGCCAAAACCTTTAGACGGGTCAGGGCAAGCCCTTTCCATTAAAAAAGTTAGGGCGAACCCTAAATATTTATTGACAGATTTCTTGGACGGATTCCTTGGACATGATTACTTAGACGGATTCATACATTGGCTTTTATAGGACAGAGTTAAGGCGAGTCCTAACCATTGAATAAGTTAGGGCGTGCCCTTTAAAGATATCCAAGGATGATAACACAAGGTGGCGCCAACATACAGAAATGTTTGGGCGCACTCTTAGATTCTACTTGGCGCGAAATACAACTTTGACATGTTGCTTGGACGTGGACTTTGGATGCTTTAAGGAGGAAGAAGATTATTATTATTAACATAATTTTTGCAGGTACTCTATTGAAGAACTCATTCCTATAATGCAACCACAGGAAGGCGGTGTCCATGGTCAGAGACCTCCAGGGATATGCCTGGACAAAAGGCCTCCTCTTGTAGTTAATGAGTGTCCTCATTGTGGATGTGGGGTAAACTTTGGTGTGTGCTTTGGGAGCTATGTCTCTATAGTCAACGGGTGTCCTTGTTGGGAGACTTCGGAATATCCTGCACTTTGCACCCAAAAACTTGTGATCACTTGTCCTGCAATCTGGTACGGGCTCCTTATCCGGGGGACAAGGATGCGTCCAATATTTGGGGTGAACCACGGCTATGCCTGAGTCCACAAATTAGAGAAACAGCTGTTAGCGGAGGGTTATCCTTGGCAAGGGAGATACCTTATCCGTGAAGTCTCGAAGCTGCGGACGAGCCTTGGGCCTTTGTGGTTGGGCCTCATCGGAGGACATTCCTAAAGCTAGTAGAATGCGGTTTGCAATAGGTTTCCTACTGGGTCTCGGGACAAGAGATCTAAGCCCGTTAAATTTCTTGTTCCCTAAGAACTACGTTGGCTTGATTCCCTATAAATAGGGATACGTAGGAAAATTGTAAGGGGTCGAAAGCGAGAGCCTTAAGGAGCCACCATCAACCCTAAGCAATCTCAGCCACCAATAATCACCACCACCAAACACTGTTCATATTTGCCGACGAACACTGTTTATGTTTCCCGACAAACACTGTTCATGTTTCCCGATGAACGTTGTTCACATTTTCCGACGAAGAACCATCATCATAGATCTTGATTCCGGCTACGAACCTCAAAATTTGTTGTTACCAATTTCCTCCATCAACAGAAAACACAAACACAAATTAAACAAGATGTATAAAAGTGCGTATGTAATGGTCTTTAAGATTGTTAAACAGTGATGCATAATCAAAATTCAGTTTCAAGGCATAAATATGATACCACACTGTATATATAATACAACTTCCTACTGTATATGCATACAGGAAAAAACATAGACATCTTCATAACAATTAACTATAGATAAAAAATCACATATAAGAGTAAACTAGCAGAAACCAAAACTATACAAGGAAATGGCATTTACCCTAAAAGCAGGCTGATAATCAGCTAGAGCTCCACCCTTCTCACCACCAAATTCTCCAGGTGGTCCTCTTGGGCCAGCACGATACCCATCCATGTCACCAAACTTAGGTCGATCCCCCTCAAATCTCAGAGGACCACTACAAAAATCCATCCAACCAATCCAAACCACATTAATCATAACATAATCCGACATAAAAAAACCAGATTACATAAACTACATTATCCAGTGTTAAAAAATATACAAAAATTAGCAACAAATCTTAATTACTTGCTATTAATCGAAACACACTAAACCTAATTCAATAATTTCGAAACAATTGGACAGAAAAAGCAAACCTGAGATTTTCAATTAGCTTTTGCATCTCTCTTCTGCTCACTCAAAGTCGAATCATCCTACAACAACAATAGATAACAAAATCATAATTTAATTAATAAAAAATACAATAACAATATAGATAGCATATGGATTAATTGAAAAGAGTACCTGATAGCATAGTGGAATTGTCGATGAAATCAACGGCCCATCTTAGTGCTACTCATTTACCTTTCTCCAATTAGGGCTTATATATTATGATAATAAGTATGTAATTTAGAGAGAGAGAAAAATAGGGGGAGAGAATATCACAGTGAAAAATGGGGGAATAGAGATAGAGAAAGGTGGATGTAAATCGATTGTGTATGTTTTTGTTTTGGGGGGGAAAATACCGCATTATTTTTCATCTCGTAGAACGTGCTTAATTTTTAACTTTTTTATTTTAGTTTTTCATACTAATTATTAAAAAAAATAGTATATATAAAATTAAAGTAATATCTTATGTATTTCTATTCAAAAAAATTAATTATATATTATATATGATATTTATAATCATGAATAATACATAATCTAATTTTAAATCTAATTTTATGGTAATATAAATATTATTAAAAATTAAAAAAGTAACTAATGTAACACCAGGTAATGGTGTTACATGTTCGGCAACACCAGCATTTTTGTGTAACACTAGTTTTATAGCTTTATAGCTGTTGTAACACTAATTCAGAGGTGTTAAAATAGAACAAAAATTTCTTAACTAATGTAACGCTTCTTGTAACACTTGCATTACACTAGCCCACTTATGGCGTAGTGTCATTTTGACCGGAATCGTATAGTTTGATGCTTGAAAGCAGGATTTTAATGATTTTAATGATGAGACCTAATCAGATGTTAACTTAGGAAGAAAGCTAAGGAGAGAAATATAATAGAAGAGTATATCCTATTATCAATGGTCTCCCTATAAATATAGATAGAATTAATCACAAGTATAAAAATAGGGCTATCAAACGGATAATTCGGATAAAAATCTGGCTATATCCGTATCTGAATCTAAAAATCTGTATCTGAATCCGAATCCGGAAGTATTTAAACAATAATATCCTAATCCGAATTCGACGGATAATATCCGAATACGGATAATATCCGGTTTTGAATCCGATTTTCAATCAGATTTTTATTTTTATGTTAAAAATTGAAAAAAAATTGATAAAAATTTAGTAATATAATTTAATCATTTTTTATTTTTTCAAAAAATTAATTTAATTTCTCTTTTCAATATAATTGTTATCTTTAAATTGTTGAACTCATATGATTTTTTACATATATCTGTAAAATTTGTATAAACATAATATTTAATATATATATGTATATATGTATATATATACACGTTCACACAATATAAATTTAATATAATAAATTTTTAATTATATAAAAAAATTATATATATATATATATAATATTTATTCGGATTCGGATATTATCGGATACGAATATGCCTATATCCGTATCCGTATCCGCAATCGTCGGATTTGAATACGGATAATATCCACTTTGTTTCGGATACGGATAATATTCATTTTTTTCGGATACGATGCGGATTTTTCGGACGAATATCGGATTTTTCGAATTTTTTTGACAACCCTAATATAAAATATAAATAAGTGCAAAACTGGAATAAATAATGAACAATCAAATCAAAAGCGAGTTTAAAGTTCTGAAATAATATAAGTACCATTTGGTTCAACAATATTTCTGTCATTTTCTCTCTCTATCATGATAATAACATGACTTTGTGAGTTTTAAGAGTACGGATCATTTTGAGAGAAAATTGGGGTGTGATGAGTTTGTGAGGGTTAGAGATGTAAGATGAATTTGGTTGAACCGTTTAAACATTTAATGGATGGAGGAGTGTCATGACAATTGACAAGGTCACTCCATTTTCATGTATGTTTTTTATGGGTTGTTAACTGCGTATTTGCGCAGCACATCAGATGCTCTCACGTATCTACACAACACTCATCTAAACTTTGTATCTAGGCAGCATTTTGGGCCAATTTTCTAACACACTCTCAACAACACAGATAATCAACTTTGACCCAAATTTCTAGTGAGATCAATATAGGACCGCAATGATTTATATTGAGTTAAATTAGGGCCTCTAACCTAATATTAAAATAAAAAATTAACAAGAAGTGTTTCGAAAAATAAACAGAAATCATTTAATTGAAGCTTAGATAAAGAATCTCTCTCGTATAAAGTCTACTAATTTTTGGTGTTAACAATTGCAATGAAAAGAACATATAACAGAAATTTTAATATTGAATAAAATAGCTGAATAAAAATATTTAAAAGTAGTCACATAAATGTTTACAATTCACCAATAGAAATATGAATGTCAAATGAAGTTTTTATTTCTAAAAAAAATATCTAAAATATCATAATAATTTTTCTATAGTTCCATCAAACCAACTTCTTCTAATCTTCCGCAAAGAGCATCAAAATATACTATTGCTTACCTCATAACTTCAAAAATGACTAATTGAATACACAGACTCTCCATCTTTATCTCCTTTCACCAACTTTGTTTTACAGTCCAATTGGTCCATAATATAATAGTGCATGTACCCCTCACTTCTGAGAAAGTAATTTCAATGCATTAGGTAATGTTATCACAGTTTCTTTGCTTTCACCTTCATTCCATACCTTTATGTACTGTGAAGAGGTAGAAGAAATGTCATGCACGCCCTTTAGGCTTCTGAGCGAGTAAGGGCCTTTTTCTACCCCTCCTGAAAGTAAATTATTCCACTTGGGATCCTCTTCACATATTATGGCAGGTTGAGGTGTTGCAGCTAAAATACATGTCTCGCGTAGATCTTTCATAAGTGCCTCCAATTGTTTGTCAGATATTTGACCATTATTTTCCTTGATCATAAGTGTCTCCAATTGTTTGTCAAATATTTGACCATTATTTTCCTCATTACCTGAGTATAATCAATAGAAAAACCTCAAATTATGCGTGATGCAGTAATAGATCTCATCTGCCATAGGTAGGAAATAAAGATGAACCATACACATCATATTAAAATGAACCAAAATCATAAACATAGGTATCAGGTAGAGGCTTGAACAAATTTAACCAAATGATACACATTATGTTTTGTCATCTGTTGCATAATTTATCTTACTTTTATTTTCTGGAAAAACTAAAAATTATTGGACATGGATTTAAGGGGTTGCATTGCGCAGCAAATCACAAAATATTGAAATTTAGTGCTTCGTGCGAAAATTGATGACAGCATAAAAATAAATCAGCACATTTATCGGGAGCTATTCGCTACAAATGTACCAGATATGAACAACAGATAACAGTATCTGAAAAGGATTTGTAATAAACTGTAAGAGAAAATCAAGGTCAACTAAATATCGTATATATAGACATATATTTTAACAAAAGGAAACATGTTTACATACCTATAGATGAAATATATTTCATACAAGGAAATTCAGTAAAGTATATTACAGTATTAAGAACATCTTATATTTGTTACGTAAAACGATGTAATAACTTTGGTTTGGTGCGGTTTTGCCACAATTCTGGTTTTTTCTCATCCCTATCATCAATATAGTAAGTCACAATTTTGATATTGTAGTTATGAGAATGTTTTCCTAGTTACTGATCAAGACTACAGCGTACAATGAACAATTTCCAGGATGTGTTATAAAAAGGTAGCTTTTACTTTGTAATATGGCATAGGTTTACGCTCATTGTATATTTTCTTTTGAGTTCTAGTTTTTTTGTTGACATCCATTATGAATTTTAGACTTCTAATACATGCAAAACTTCTGGGAGACAACATAATGGTATGGATATATAATTTCTTGAAACCACAATGTAAAATACTATCCTATACTAACCTTCAGTAATGTCTGTTGTAGCAATCTTTGTGTTTTCTTTATCAATGGCGTCATGAATCGTGATTGCAGAATTTCTGCTAGCTCCCTTCCAGACCATTAAGTACTGCGAGTAAAACGGAAGAACTTCTGTCACGCACTTGAGGTCGTCAATGTTGGAACCAGAATAGATTAACACACACACACAGATATGAGAAAGCAATACGTATGAAAGGAAAACTGAAACTGATTCTGTATATATTGTTTTTGATTACTATGAGAACAAGAAAATATATAGTAATAGCCACCCTACGTTTACTCCTAAACATTCTCTGGACTCCCAGAATTATAGGACTTTCAACACCAATCTAAGATAACTAACTAGGGACAAGATCAATCGTGATATCAATCAAGTCCAGCTGTTTTATTTAACCAAATAATTCACGCTTAGATTAAACATCAACACACTCTCCCTTAATCTAAGCTGGATGACTGCAGATTCTTCAAACCCAATAAATCACGCATGCGCTCAAACTTGACTGTGGACATCGGCTTGGTGAGCACATCTGCACGCTGTTTATCAGTAGCAACATGTTTGATCAAAATCTCACCTCTGCTAACACATTCACGAATAAAGTGGTAACGTATATCAATATGCTTGCTTCGCCCGTGGAATACCGGATTCTTTGCCAAATCAATTGCAGACTTATTATCAACGTAGATGACTACAGGACCCTGTTTTACTCCAGTTATTCGCTCAAGCATATTTTTAAGCCACACTCCTTGACAGGCTGCAGCTGTAGCTGCCATGAATTCAGCTTCACATGATGATAGTGCAACGCAGCGTTGTTTTTGTGAAACCCATGAAATGAGACTCTCGTCCAAGTAGAAACACATTCCACCTGTGCTTCGTCTGTCTTCTATATTACCACCAAGGTCACTGTCAGAAAACCCACTTAGCAAGTAGTTTCCATCACCTCTAACGTACACTAAACCATACTGTATTGTTCCTTTCACGTATCGAAGGATACGTTTGACAGCACACATGTGTAACTCTGTTGGTCGTTCCATAAACCTACTCACCATCCCTACTGCAAACGCTATGTCGGGGCGCGTATGAACCAAGTATCGTAGACCTCCCACTAAGCTTTTAAAAACTGTTGAGTCAACTGCTCTTCCCTTTTCATCCTTGACGAGCTGAACCTTTGCTTCCATTGGGTATTTAGCTGGGTTGCAATCAACCATCCCAGCTTTTTCAAGTAATTTCCTAGCATAAGTGGCCTGTTTCAACTCTATGTACTCCTTCATTTGACTTACTTCAATTCCCAAGTAGTGTGACAGCTTCCCTAGGTCACTCATATCAAATTCCTCATTCATCTGTCTTTTGAAGCTGTTGATGTCTGAGATGGATGTGCCTGTCACAAGTAGGTCGTCGACATAAACCCCTACGATCAATGTTTCTCCCCTGTCCTGTTTGGTGTACACAGCGTGTTCGTATGGACATTTTGAAAAACCAAGCTGTTCAAAATAGCTGTTCAGTCTCGAGTACCAGGCCCTTGGGGCTTGTTTTAGTCCGTACAATGCTTTAATCAGCCTATAAACACAATGCTCCCTGCCTTTCTTTATAAAACCATCCGGTTGACACACATATACGGTTTCTTGTAACTCTCCATTGAGGAAAGCAGACTTTACATCCAAGTGGTGAACCTCCCAACCCCTTTTTGCTGCAAGTGCAAGAAGTAACCTTACTGTCTCGAGTCGAGTTACTGGTGCAAACACCTCTTCATAATCTATACCTGCCTTTTGCACGTACCCTTTTGCAACAAGGCGTGCTTTATGTTTAGTGATTTCACCACTTGTATCCCTCTTCGTTTTATACACCCATTTTAGTCCCACAGCCTTGTGTCCGTGTGGAAGTTCGACTAATTCCCACGTATTGTTTCGTTCAATCGCCTTGATCTCTTCTTCCATTGCCTTTTTCCAAACTTGTTCCTCCACTGCCTCTTTAAAGTTACTAGGTTCATCAATACTCACTAACAACAGTTCATTTTCTATTTCCACTACCTCTGTTTCGTCGTAGATATCTCTCAATGAACGGTACCTTTTTGGCTCACTACTTGCATCGATGCTGGTAGAGCTCGAATATCCTGTTTCTGGTTGAGAGCTTGTGGCTGTATTAGATGATGTCTCGAAAGCAGAATTTGCCCCATCTGAACTTGGGGTTGAAACTGAACTTGGAGTGGATGGCTCACTTTCTCCTCCATCATTCAAATGTTGTCCCAGTACTACGAATGATTTGGTGATGGCATTGACAGGAACTGAGTCGTCTTGTTGTCGTTGATCCCATGCCCAGCTTTTGTTTTCTTCAAACACTACGTCTCTGCTGACATGTAAAGTCTTTGAATTTGGATCAAAGAGTCTGTATGCCTTGGTTCCTGGTTCCCTTCCCAGATAAATGACTAACTTGCTGCGATCGCTAAGCTTCGAAGTGTGCACACTTGGAACTTTCATGTGCGCTACACATCCAAATACTTTAACATGACTGACATTTGGCTTCCTGTTCTTCCAGACTTCGTATGGAGTTTTCTTTGTCAAAGCCCTCGTAGGTAACCTGTTTAACAAGTACACTGCATGTCGAGTGGCCTCTCCCCAAAATTCAGATGGCATGCTCATTGTTTTCAACATACTTCTGGCCATAGCCACCACTGTCCTATTGCGTCGTTCGACCACCCCATTCTGTTGAGGACTATATGGAGCCGTGAAATGTCTATTAATGCCAGCGTCTTCACAGTAGTTGATGAAATCTTTGGACATGAATTCACCACCTCTATCAGTACGAAAAACCTTGATTTCTTTCCCTGATTCTTTCTCCACCAATGATCTAAATTTTTTAAAGACGTTGAACGCCTCGTTTTTTTCTTTCAATGCATAAATCCACATCATCCGTGTATAATCATCTACTAGGAGAAAGAAGTACCTATTTCCGGCTGTTGTTTCTGGTGATATTGGTCCACATAAGTCCCCGTGAATCAATTCTAGTGGTTTCTTTGCTTGGTACTCTGTTTGTTGAGGAAACTGCATTCTTGTCTGTTTCGACATCAAACACCCTTCACATACACCTGTTGGCTGAGAGATATCAGGTAGGCCAAGTGCCATTTTTCCAGTGGACATCATCTTCATAGATTTGTAATTTACATGACCAAACCTCGAGTGCCATAGACTTGATTCCTCTTCTTTAGTTAACAAGCAAACTGGGTCAACTGTTTCCAAGAATATTTTGTAAAGTCTATTATTTGTACGCTTAACCTTCATGATCAATCGTTTATGTTTATCATACACCCACAGATACATGTCCCTCAGAATCACTTCGTTGTTGTTCTCAGATAACTGTCCAAGCGATATTATGTTATCACAGAGATAGGGAATATAATATACCTCATTAAGTATTAGTTCCTCCCCATTCTTGCATTTGAATCCAACTGAGCCCTTTCCTTTAATCTCCACTGTTGACCCATCCCCAAAACGTACCTGCCCGGTCATGTTCTCGTCTAGAGTCTTGAATTTTGACCGAAAACCCGTCATATGGTTGCTCGCGCCATTGTCTAAGTACCAAAGGTTTGAGTCCTCCCTTTTATTCATATCAACATTTGGCTTCATATTTCCTTCATTGAGCAGCAATTTCGTGTGTTTTTCTCTACTCAGTTCAAGCATTAGCAAAGTTGGCTCATCGTCTTGCACATGGGTCAGGTTCACCTCTGTCCTTTGATCCCTGTTTTTTACTCGACGGGGACGATTACACTCCGATGCATAGTGTCCCAAAATATTACAGTTATAACACTTTATGGTACTCCTATCTTGCCTTCTTTCTCTGCTTAGGTTGTTACCACCGCCTTGTGTTTTCGGACCTGAAGAACCTTCCCCCTTTCCTGACCTTTTCAGCCACTCCTCCCTAGTAAATAACAATTGTCCTTCAGTACTTGAACGTTTTTTCCATTCCTCTTCTGTCAACAACAGTTGTCCTTCATTAGATCCTCCACCACTTTCAATTTTACCACGTAATCTTTCTTCATGTGCCCTCAAAGAGCCCACGGCTTCCTCTATTGACATAGTCTCAAGGTCACCAAACTGCTCTATCGTAGAGGTGATTTGTAGGAACTTTGAAGGGACGGCACGAAGGAGCTTTTTCACGACATAAGCCTCCTCGACCTTTTCTCCTAAGGCCCGTATATTTGTTACAATCCCATTCAATTTCATTGCGAAGTCTTCAACCTGTTCAGTGTCTTTCATGTTTAAAAACTCGAATTCAGCCTTTAACGTCTGGATCTTTGCCTTCTTAACCTTATCAGCCCCTAAACACATTGTTTTAACGGCCTCCCAAGTCTCCTTTGCACTTGTTTTATCAGCTACTGACAACAAGATCTCTTCGGGAATGCCTTGGTAGATGGCTGCCAGTGCCATCTTGTCCGTCTTCTCCTCGACTGTAGGTTTCTCCTTCGTTGGCTCGATGGCTTCCCATATACCATGAGCCTGCATATAGACTCGCATCTTGAGCGACCAAGCCGTGTAATTACTTTTAGTTAGCATTGGATAACTCAACCCTACTGAACCCTCTTTGCTTTTCATCATGTCCATCGTTGCTGTTTGTCTTCCTGCTTCTTGTCGTGACATATACTTTGGCATATATCGAAAGAAAAGGGGCTCTGATACCAGATGTTGGAACCAGAATAGATTAACACACACACACAGATATGAGAAAGCAATACGTATGAAAGGAAAACTGAAACTGATTCTGTATATATTGTTTTTGATTACTATGAGAACAAGAAAATATATAGTAATAGCCACCCTACGTTTACTCCTAAACATTCTCTGGACTCCCAGAATTATAGGACTTTCAACACCAATCTAAGATAACTAACTAGGGACAAGATCAATCGTGATATCAATCAAGTCCAGCTGTTTTATTTAACCAAATAATTCACGCTTAGATTAAACATCAACAGTCAATCCGGTAAGGACCGCTCACTGCCCCTGCTGGAGTTATGATGTTCCATTTGAGGTCCTGATGATCCACTGGAATGCTTGGTCGACCGTTATCTTTGACGTCATTATTAACTAAGAGTAAACAAGTCAAGAATGCGAAATTATGAGTAAAATTCAAAATGCTGATCACCTGTCTTAATATGGACCAGACAACCTATCAGACCTGCATTCTTTTGTCCTCTACCACAGAATTTATAATAAACAATTTTCTAGAATGAACAAATCTACTAGATATGGAGTTGAGGCCCGCACTGAGTGAAAATAACATAACATAAATAAATTTACACACAACACTAAATTACATAGTATAAATAAATTAGCGCATTGCGCCAGAGCTAGAGCTATAGCTAAAAATGTATAAGACATTGCGAATAAGAACTCGAAAAGGACTTATAGAGTAAATAAGAAAATCACGACATATACTTCGTCAGGAAAATATTTTCTATAGTAGAATGTCCAATAAAATATAGTATAACACAATAACGTACAAGTTTCTTTGAAAGAAATGTTGTGAGTAAGAGTTTTAAGATTGTACTTGACATATAGTTTTCCTAGATAATTGATATTTTCTAATTTGCTGAATTGGCTCATCGAGTAATGAGCTCTGTTATACAAGTATTATGTATGATCTCTTACATGTGTAATACATGTAAACGAGATTATTTGGAGATAAACAATAAATATTGAGACAAACACTATCATAGTTTTGAAAGGGAAAAAATTAAGTTACCAGAAAGTAATGGTGAGATCTGAAAAAGAGATTCGAAAATTGACAGGGAGATATGATCATTGTAATATTTTTATGTAAATTGCCAATTTTTTTAAATATACGTTAAAATATATTAGTCTTTTATCAAATGTGCGCAAAACTACGGGAGACTAGCCAATGGTGTAGCTTCTTCAATTGTTGATACTAAGACTGCAAGAAATTTAAGAACTAAAAGAAACAAACGAATTTTAATGTCATAAATAATGAAATAGTGTCTTATACTGGCCACCTGTAATTTGTGCAGTAGAGCCCTCAAATATTTCTTGTTCGACTATATGATCATCTACTGGACCGATTGCAACAGTTTCAGTCATCTCAGAAGATTTGCTCAGATCCAGTACTACTTGATCTTCTGCACACATGACAGGTATTTGTCAAATGATGATTGTCATAATGGGCATCACACATGCATAGACGGAACATAAGACTTTGAATTATGAGCGAAAATGACCACTCCACAGAAAAAGTCTCATCTGCAGTCTGTAATAATTAGAAATTCAGAGAATACATGTAATATCATAGGGAACTAATGACACATATAGGTAAAATTCATTTAAATAACTGATAATACTGAGAACTTATATTAGTATAGATTGTCAAAATATAAGACTTATATTCTTTTTTTCTCTGCACATATAAAATCATGGTTTCATTTTCTGGATTGGACATATATATAGGGGACTTGGAATGAACGTCACACGCATTGCGTATAATAGCACGACATATTGCGCATAGTGCAAAATCACTGAATATATCTTAATTAGCACATTCTACCATTACATGGAATATCATAGGGAGTCAACGACAAATGTAGGCAGCCTGCATTTACATAATTATTAATACTTGTCACTTGTATTGATGTGGTCAGGAAAAAACGTCCGACTTAAAAAAAATTCCTTTTCCATAGAATATAACATAACATGGTTTCATTTAAACATATTTACATAGAGGTAAATGTGTGCATTGACTAAGAATAGCAGAACATAAATAAATTTTCACACAGCGCGAAAAATGTAGTGCATTGCACCAGAGCTATTTGCTATCAAATTATTACACATTATAAAGTGAACACTAGAAATGGATAATAAATAACACATTTAAGGAAATTAAATCGGGAGGGAGAAATGATCACACCATTCCTAATAAGCCTTATGATACATGATGTTATGAACAATTTTACTTTATTTTAATAGAAAACGTGCTTATATATTGTATAATATTACAATATCAAGTACAGGTTCCTATCTTGGTATATATACAGGACGATGCATATTACACCTGGACTACAATAACACTGACATGTTTAGAGAAGCAACATTGTGACTGGGAGTTTTGAGGTTCTGGCTATCAATAAGTTTTCCCAGGTAAAATCTGGGTTGTGATATTGACTCATTGAGCCGTGAACTGTATAAACTGTGCAAGTACTGTATAATGTAGTGTCTCTTATGTGTGTAAAAGAGATATTATGGAGAAAACGTGATGTTAGAGCGATAAAATAATACTATGTCAGCTGCGCTTAACGTTTGTTTGGTCATGTTTGTAGGAGGCAGTACTAGAGGGCGTAGTGATCTGTAGAGGGCTAGATTTAAGAAGGTATGACCTCAAATAGGATTTTTTAGAGACTTTGAACTAAACTAGGTGATCTTTGGTAAGTTTAACAAATCCCGTATCATGGGGTGCAAGACGTGGGTTGTACAGGGTTTGAAGTTCTCAAAAGAGTGTGATGATCATCTTATTTGCTTACTATGCCCCTTTCCTTCTATATTGCATGCTTGAAACTTTAAAATTTTACACATGTGCTATTACCGCTTTATGTTTAATATATTCTTGTTCGTTGATTAGAATCACGAGACCAGTTATTCTTTTCTTTATACATTTTTTCTCATAGTGGATTATTTTATCCGGGAGTCCTTTTAGAAACTTTTCATTTTTTGGGATTGGAGTAAGGTCTGTGTACATCCCACCATCTCCAGACTCAGGATATACTGGGTATGTTTGGTTGGTTCTAGTCTTCTAATTTACACATGACTGGCAGGAGAATACACAATAGTATACCTTTGTCATCCATTGATACTAAGACTGAAAGAATTGTAAAAACTAGAAGAAATAACAAAATACTGATGACATTAATATTTAACTAATTTCATATACTAACCTTCTGTAACTTCTTTTGCTGTGGAACCCTCAGCTTTTTCATGTCCGATTGCTTCATCATTCCCTGGACCGATTATAATACTTTGAGTCCTCTCTAGAGATGCGCTTGGATTGTGTATTACTTGATCTCCTACACATACGACATACATGACAAGTATTTGTCAAATGATGCTTGTCATAATAAGCAGAACACATGCATAGTTGGCACATAAACGTCGAACTATGAGTGGAAAAGGCCAATTGAAATAATATATCTCAACTGCACTATGTAATAATCAATGATTTAAAGAACATAAATATAATATAATAATATCAAGTACAGTTTTCCTTTTTGGTAATTGGTTTGTAATTGTTGAATTGGCACATTAAGTATTGAACTCTGCAATACTCTTTAAGTATATGTATGTTATGCTCTATTTGTAATGTGTGTAAACAGACAAAATTGAAGAAGATATGATTTTAAGCCGATGGATATACAGTATTACTATGTCAACTAGGTTCAAATAGAGCTAGTTATATGGATTTGTTTAGACATGCACAAATCATAGCATTAAAGCAACTCCAACAAGGGGTGCCAACTTCCACGTGGCATGACATGGCACAACACCCTTGTTGGCTCTCTATTAAAGTTGATGGGGTGCCAAAAGTCGGCATCCATTGAGCAAGGTGCCAATTTATTTATCATTATATGGATAACAATTTAAAAATACAATATATTAGTATAACTAAATAATATAAATATTTTAAACGGGTGCCAACAATTGGGGCATTTTTTAGGAGAAGGGTCGAAAATTATGTGCATAGAAAAGGTAAAAATTATAATTTACGATGATTTGTCAAAGTCCAACCTTTGGAGATGATTTTAAGTAACTAAATATTAATGGTTATATCTTAAAAAGAATCGGGTAGGTTAACATGGAGATACGATGATTGTGTTATTAATATTTGTTGAGCAATTTAGAAAATATTAATAGAAGTTCAGTATAACTTTTCATGCATCTCAATTTAAAATGAGATGTTTGATATTAGGTTAAATGCACAACTCAGGGTCCTATGGACTATCACAGGGTCTGAACCTCTGACCTCCTGTTTGAAGTACTGCATCGGCTTCTTCCTCCATTGGTGGCCTATTATCTTCCGCTAATTTACCTGAGAATAACAAGATCGAATCAAATCCTTGGAAATTCGTAAAAATGACCCCTATATAAATAATTTAGAAAAGTATCATCTACTAACCAACCACAAAGTCGGGACTAGCTTGACAGGTGTCAGTTTAAAATTTTTTGAAATTCACATTATTTAGTTATAAATAGAACTTGTCAAAGTTTAGGTTTTAAAATGGCTAAAAGCAGCAGTAGCCTATTAAATTAAGGATGCTTAAATATATTCCAATAGGTGTGTCAAAATTAATAACCTTTCCATATTGGAACATGTAAAGTTAAGATCAGTATTTATACTGTTACTATTACTCAGTGTATATGTTGTACCTGATCTACTTCCGCCAGTAACTGGAGCTTTCAAACAGTTCCTAGAAAGACGTTCAAGTTCCCCTTCAGCAGCAGCGACCACATGGGGAACAATATTG
Organism: Apium graveolens; assembly: GCF_009905375.1. NCBI lineage: Eukaryota > Viridiplantae > Streptophyta > Magnoliopsida > Apiales > Apiaceae > Apium > Apium graveolens. The sequence continues at coordinate 135,822,971 of NC_133647.1, forward strand.
AGTAACTTTGCCTGCTCATCAGATTTCAGGAGAAGGTCTTTTTTTTTTCAAATTCAATCATTGTACAGAGGTCAATGGGTGAAGGTGAACAATTGAGGTAATAATTGTAGTATAAATAGCATATGTAAGGAATTATTCTAATAATAAAGGATATTGTCCTCTCCACCCTTTTTCACAAGCTAGATCAAAACGATTTTTAAGCCTCTACAGCTCAGTAGCAATCCACTTGAAGTAAAAACAGAACATGTACCAAATGATTGAGTTAAGCTAATACAGGGAAACTGTTGAGCGCAACAATTTATTTAATAGAAGATTCAGAAAGAAGTAAGAAGAATTCAGAAAGGTTAAACATACTAATCAACTTTATGTAAGATAATATGCATAAATAAAAATGGTTCACTAAGCATAATCAATATTAAACACATGCTTACATGTTTCGTTATATCCTCGTGCAAAATTATCGCCTTCTGTTCAAGCTCATCCTGTCAAATATAGATACATGCTCAATGTTGGTCAACTAAAAGATGCTTATAAAGGACAACCACAGTCATGGTTATAAGGGATGCTACAAAGTCGATAGGCAATGATGTTTTTTTTTGCTAGATAAAATAGTTGATGATGTCAAACTTAATAAGATGATACAGAATAAATAAATCATAACATAACACTACTACTAAGGACAGTACTTACTACAGTAGGCTGTTTTAAAAGGCCACGTTGTATGCGTATCTTCAAATCTTTGCACTCTTCCTGCAAATAAATAGAAGCAACAAAGTTCCAAATTCATCACAATCAAATATAAGCTTGAAAATTTTACAAAAAAAATTTAATTTTAAACATTGAAAAAAAAGGTAAGCATGAATCAAGCATTTTTTAGCAAGACATAATGTCTTAGACAAAACTTACTAAAACCAATATAATTACCTGGGTTATGTTGCAGTTTTCGAGCAAATTGATACTAATTTTATTCTCCATGCCTGAAACATGCAGTAATACCTCGGGATCATTTTCACCATTATAAGTCCATATTGTGCCCGAAAATCCATGATAGAATAAACTGAATTGCTTTTGTTTATAGTAACTCATATCATGTTAAGGTCCAGCAATCATAAGAGACAAACTACATGTATACAAGTCAATTATTTTAAAATCTGCAATTTCATTAAATAATTCAACAATATTAGAGTTAAATTTATACTATGAGGACGGTATGCATGTGACCCGGCCTATGGTCTTTAAGAAGCTAACTTTGTACCATTATAAAATAATATGGAACCCAGTTCGAACTTCTAACGATATATGCATCTACCAACACAACAACACTAACCTGTGACTTGCAAGAGCTTAAAAATGTTCTGGTCAAAACGGTCATTCCTAGCTGCTCTGATTTTAACGAAACTTCCGATTAACTTGTCATCAAACAAGGTCCTGGGTCCCCTTAGAAGTTTCCTAACTAACCCCCTCTTTAGGTAGACCAGAGTCATGTTCTCAGGTTCTATTGACGCGTACTGGAGTGGAGGAATCCTGCGAGCTTTCAAGTTTTCCTTAGGGAATTTGTCATATATATCTGACTTCACACCATCATTCTCATCTGAGTCGTAGCAAGACATATAGAATTCACCTTTCTTGATTCTATCTTCCGCAGAGCGGAGATATTTCAGAGTCAAGGATTCAATCTCCCTGATAATTTTCCAAGCTAAACCAAAGTGCTCCATAAATTTCTGCATGCAAACAGTAAGACAAGTAATAAAGAAAATTCATAGCCATTATAGTACAAAACATAGAATAACCACCTGCATCAATCATCTCACCTCCAACTTGATCTTAATCTGCCCCAACCCCACCTCACCCCAGCGATAAAGAACACGACGCTAAGAACAATTAGGTGATCATATTTATTATCTATAATTATTCCATGGTAAAAAAAATTACTGTCCTTCCATAAACCAAGCAAGACCCATGGACAAGTAGAAATACCTAACAGACAGTCGTGATATTCAATTTTAAGTTGAAGAAATACTATAAATATGAGATAATAAGGTAACTTTGAAGCACATGCGAGAAATGAAACTTCCAAGATGGTCAATTTCTTCTTCATTTTTACATATATTTTATATATGTTTCCTGCTTCTGAAGATGACACAGCAAATATTTTCTTCAAATAACTTTCTGATTGAAATACTTCAAATTTAATAGTATTCACAAATGATAAAATTTTAGAGGTAAAAGGAATTGGAAAATATTACTATAATTTCGTGTATCTACTTATTATCTGTAAAGTAAGCGTACCCTGTCATAATCACCATCCTTTTTTTCTTTAACTAGTAGCCCATACTTTAAACAGACATGACATAGACCCTTGTTTCCTCTAATCTGAACAAATTCAACTTGCCCAATGCAGTGCCTGCAAAGAGCCTTTGGACAGCCCACGCAAATAAAATCCTGGCCTTTGTGGCATATGAAGCAAGAATGAGCATCTGAAGTAGTAGCATAAGTTTTATATGTTAGTAAATTCTTTGCTGACAGGACAATGAACATTCGAGCTCCAGACAAAAATACATCGTTATGATATTCCACTGAATTAAATTACAAATTTGTTCTTAAAATAAAAACATTAAAAAGGCTAAAACAATAATTTAATAAAATATATGTGAACACAAAGATCAACTCTCCTCGGTGACCCATATGGCATGTATTGAGCACATTCAAATGAGGCAAAGGAAGACTGCAAACAAAAAACTAAATATTTAACTGTATACCACAAGTCTAGGAATTTCTGGTGTTGACGACTGAATCATCATTTCCTATACATTTAGGGTGGCACGCTTTTATGCAATCTCTGAAACATTTTGGAACAACATTACTTAGAGAATGGCTCTACTCAGGATTGAAAGAGATAAAACGTGCACTAAAACTAAAATTATTACATGGTAAATATCTAGGGAAATTAATGACACAAAATACAGGAACTAATAACATAAAATGAACTTTCATATAGTCATCATGGTTCATGGAAATAGTCTATATATGTACTGAAAAATCAAGTTGGTTTCCGATGATTTAACTCTGACTGGCATTTTAAACAAGTTCCATGTCCTATTTCTGAAGAAAAATGTTTCTTTTATGTTAAGCTTTACCCAGAAAAGAATTATTAATTGTCAACATGTAAACCAATGTAATTACCTATAGATTTTCAAAATAATTGTATGAATGTTGAGAATGTACTTGAAACAATTAGTTTTAAAAAATTCGATAAAATCTGTGAGAATAATAACAAAAAGAAAAAGAAAGGGAAAAAGATTATGTAAATTAAAAACAAAAAACCATAACCGATTTCTGAAAAATAGTAAATGACAGATTTGTTTACCATTTTAGGTATTCCACACACACACACATATATATACATCAATAAGCGACTCGGTTCGACTACCGAATAACGAATACTCAAATTTATTGGTGTAAACTCGAATTGAGTAGTCTGCCCAAAAAAACGGAAATGTTAAAATATTATACAATAAAATAAGTTCTCCACCTTATGAAATTATATTTAATGATTAAATAATTGTATATTGTACATGAATTTCATCATAGAAAATAACTCAATTCCCTTATTTTTAACCAAAAAATTCCTAAATTCACTGAGTCCTACTTCGTCATCAAATTTCGGTCTTCATCAGATTTCGGTCGAACTTAATTATCCTCTATTCAACCATACATTTTTAGATCGATCATTACTAATCCACATATCCTTTTGTCAGTTGCATCGCCATTCTCTCCAATCAACTTCATTTTTCTCACTCTTCTTTCACTATAAAATTGTTATTGTCAAAATGCACCACTCAGTCTTCTTTTCTATTGTCGCCATTCAAATTTCTGACCTATGTTTCAATTTTTCTCATATATGAATGTTTGGTGATTTCGTTCGAAGTGCGATGATTTTTCCTGATTGTCTGAATATAGTTGGTGATTCAGTTCAGTGATTTTTTGGTCAATTTTAGTAATTTATATTTACATATAATAATTTAAGTATAATGTTGGATGATTTTAGGTGGTGATCGAAGATAATGGACAGATGTGCTTGTTGTGTGGTGGTTATGAAGGTTTTCTTCTAGTGATTATATGTTTAACTGCAGTGATTATTTTTTGACGGTGGTAACTTTTTTGATTTTAGTGGTCGGAGGGTGGTCGGAAGTACGTAGTTGCAGTCGGTGGTGGGAGTAGTTCAACCTATTGGGTTTCAACCCAATGTGATTGGTTGGGCCTAGTGATATAAGATATAATTGGATGGGCAATAATTGTATGGGTAAACAATTATTATCATAATTGGATGGGCAATAAGTGGTATCAGAACCGAGGTTCCTAGTGAATTGAGTTGGAGGAAAGTTTGAGGTTCAATTGGCATGGCGAATTTTCGATGATGGATTTGATGACAAGAAGCATACTAACGAGGGAAGAGACAAAGTTATGTGTTGTATGACGGTTGACTTGCAACCTGGATCAAATCATTTGGACTCGACACGAGATGAAAGAGATGATCGGAATTTTTTTAGTGGCTTGATCAACCAGGCGAATATTTTGGATAATGTTGTTGTTCTTCTTCAAGAGGCCAAAGGATTGTGAAAGCAAAGATTGGGTGACTCAATGATGTAAGGAGCATTCATGATTGATGCATGTGATTTTGTGGATGGAAATGTCGTTATTATGAAGAATGATAGTTTGGTGGTCACTATACGGGTTGTACTGATTCTCAAAAGTTGGAAGAATGAGATGAATGAATTCTTGTTCAAGGGGAGGCATCGGCGAAGAGACGTTGATATTTTGATGGTTTCCGTGTAATCTAATCTAGAGTATTAGGTTAAATGGGAGCATTGTTGGGTTTCAATCCAATGTAATTGGTTGGGCTTGGTGATACAAGATATAATTGGATTGGGTAATAATATAATTATTATAATAATTGGATTGTGTAATAATTGTATGGGTAGGAAATTATTATCATAATTGTATTAGGCAATAATTATATGAGTAGACAATTAGTATTATAATCGTATTAGGTATGTCTTTTTGGCTAAGTTTTGTGATGGCTATATATAGATAGTCATTGAGTTTCAATGATGACTATATATAAATAGTCATTGAGTTTGATTGATGAGAGGAGTGTCTAAGATGTAGACTTAAGTATCGCTCGTGAGCGGATGCTTAAGTATTGTGCTTAGACATCCTTGATTGATTGTTAGTGTTTGGTTGAGCATTGTTTGGCTTGGGACACCATTGAGGTGTTATGTATCTATTGCATTAATGATAATTGCTTGGATTAATAATACTAGTTGGGATGCGGATTTTTCGTGTCACACATATTTTGTGTGTACTCCGCATTGGTAGATTAAATCTCGTTTATGTGTATGTTTCCTCCTAACACAACCATGTTGATTTTTTTGACTTTGGTAATTTTTTATTAACATTGATGATTTTAGGTGATTTTAGGTGGGAAGACAGTAGGGATAGGTGGTTGACAAAGGTGTGGTGTGGTGTAGCCGGAAGTAGAGGCTGGGGGAGTGAGGAGGAAGGATGTGGTGATGGTTGGGATGAAGAAGATAGATTTCAAATGAATAGCCTACATTAAAAGTAGCTTTAAATTTGTGTAGTGGAGATTAGTTCTCATATCTCACATAAGTGTGGGTGCTTATATATTAGTAAGATTTTGAGTTAGAAAGAGAAATAAAAAACCTGATATTCAAAACGAGATTCTAAATATTTTTCTCCTCTTTTTACGAAATAAATGTATATTAACATTTTGGTTTTCATTATATTTACTTTTTAAGATCAATATTTGAATCAGTAACTGAATTTTATAAAAAGAATTATGTAAAATTTCCAAATTTTTGACCGAGATTCAAAAAAACTTGTAAAATTTATGTGATTGGAAAATAGAATTTTAAAATCTACAGGATTCCCAGATTATAAGGTTTTCTCATGATCTTTTTTTAGATTTGAAAAAAATTGTTTGTGATTGGTTTCTTTTGGAAGAATTGTAAATATTTGAAACTACTCAATTTTTCGATTTTATAAATAATTTTTAAAGATCGTTATCTCGGTTCTCCGTTTACAAAAGTTCTCCATTAAACCTTATCTTATATAAATATTAAATTATATTACTACCTAAGAGCAGTGCGGGGAACAAGGGTCGGGCTTCGGATATTAATCAATCTCCTCGCCCAAATCTCAAAATTTTCAAATAAACCTTCTATGTTGCAGCCCCATACAAAAAATAATTCCTCCCTTTTTGAAGTGGTCTATCTCAAAATCATACATCACACACACAGAGAATGATATAAATATATACTATTATATTAAAGTGCGAAGATTAAAAGTTTCATCGACATAACATTAAAAGTTTCGTCGATTATCTGGTCAATTCATAGTTTGGTCACTCAATACACAACCGTTAGATAATTCAAATGAAATAACCATATAATATAATCCTAAAAATTATTGTTATGATTAGGCGGCGTGATGTTCAAATCCCAGAAACAACATATTAAAATTATCATTTACAGTATATAAGGATTAAAACAATCGTGCACCGTACGGGTTATAGACCAGTGTGTGTCTATATAAATATATATCATAAAAATAGTTCAAGGAACTTACTCCTGGTCACAAAATAGAAGAAGTCCCCCAACATAGCATAAAAAACACCATTCTTCCTTTGTTACACATTTGTGTGTCCTCTTTCTTCGTTTTTGACCTTCCTCCCTATTATTCATCATGGTGGCAAAGGTGGTGATGGCTTTTTGGCACCTCTAACATGAAAATTGATTTTGGATTTTGATGAATGTAAGGAATGGTGTAAAGATATGTGGGCAAAGGTTGTATATACATTTATAAAGCCAAGATTAGGGTTTTGAGATTTTATTTTGTGGGCTGCTTGATTAGGAGAGACATTTCTAGACCATATGAGCCCATGAGCCCAACAAGAGGCCCACTCGGAGGCAAAAGAATAATAATAAATAAACTAAAATAATAATAATAATAATAATAATAATAATAATAATAATAATAATAAATAGTATATAGTATAGTAATTATTAATAATAACAAACTATATCATACCCTTTTTTAGACAAAGGATATTATAGTTAAAGGATCACATAATAAAATTTAAACATTAGTATAATTTTTAAATTTGATAACTTGCAGAAAAACTAATGCCAAATTTAGAAAGGGAATTGATAAATAATCTTTAAAAAAATACTATTTAAGCTCCGGGTGTCTTGCAAATGACATAACTATCCATAGCAACGACAAATTCCAAGAATTTCACTATTAAAAATTATGGGCAAATGTGTAATAAACATGTCTAAAATTTAAAAGTGGAACTTAAATAGTAAAAAGTGGAGCTTATTTAATAATTCTCTTTAGAAATTATTACATATAATGGAAAATATTAGAGGGTGTATTCAATTTAAATTATATAGAAAATTTTCAAATTTCAAAAGTTTGGGGATATTTAATTTGAATTTAAAATAATCAATTAATATATAAGGGTATCCAACACATGAAGGATCGTTCAAAATCTTATGTTATTTGATTCAGATTTTTAAAAGTTTGGAAATAATCAACCTATATTCCAAATAATCTTTTAAAATCTAGACGTATTCAATATGGATTATAAACAATCTATTAATAATAATATGTTAAAATCTTAATTGAATATATTATGTGGATATAATCTATTTGATCATAATGTTGAATATTAAACTATATACACTATGCTTTTCATGATATTATTTTCTTTTTTAGTTCTCTAATCCAAGCACTTTTGATTTCATCGAATCCAAAGAATTTCTTTTTTATTTTACTCTACCAGACTTTTAGTTTTTAGATTTTGCTTAGAATTAAAAGAACACTTGGAATAAAAAAAATATATACAAGACTAATGTATAGGGTTCTTTGTGCCTCGCAAATCCATATAAACCCCATGATTTATTTGCATTATTTATTAAATTTTCAATGGTCACATAATATATGCACCATATTATCCAACCATTTCCTAAATTTCTTAACGTTTCCCAAACTATCATATTTTTTTTACTAATATCATGGTACCAAGATTTTAGTACCACATTTTTTAAACTAATGTAGAAAAATAGTTTGTTAAAAAATATTTTAATTATTAGATTTACAAATATTAATCGAGTTTCAAATTGAAAGAAGTTAAGAAAACTTTGTGAATGTATATTATAATAATTTTTTTAAAAGAAGACCATTGTTATGCACAAACACACACATATATATGTGGGTATATAGATACATATATTTATATATATGTATATAAATAAATAACAAAGTTCTATCGAGTCCTTTTTTTTGAAGTCATAGAGTTCAACATCATGACCAACTATTACAATCCAATCTAATGGTCTGAGTTTTATGTATGTTAATAATTTAAAATAAATATAATAAGCTAAAGGGTATGACATGTGTAGTGGTGTTTTATCATTAATATTGAACAAGTAGAACATGCATGTTTTGCAACATGACCATAAATATTTTACAAGCTAAGCATGTTTTACAAAATTATATATTTTGCCATGTTATACTTGAAAATGTATGAAATTTGCAAGATTTTCAGTAAAATATTGAATTTTATAGGGCATGAGTCACAAAATAATATGGTTTGAAATATTTACGCAATATTTTACTTGCAAAACAATATAGACTCCAAGGTTCCAAAAATAAGGGACTCCATAGAACTTACCTGTATACATAAATACATATGCATGCATATATATATGTATTCAAATAAAAATATATTAGAACTAAGGGTCCATGTACCTCGCAAGGTGTTTATAATTAGTGAATACAAAGAAATTAAAAAGTTTTATAAACATAAAAGGTAAAAATATTAACAAACAAATTTTTTTGTGCTAAATACTTAATAATTCAGTATTAAGGTAGTTTTTGTTCAAATTTTGTATCTAAGAGATTATTTTATAAAAATAAAAGGTGAAAACTTAAAACATATTTTTGTGCTAAACGTTGATACAGGGATGAAAACAAGTAGGTCTAAAAGTTTATGTACGGTGTTATTTAGAAATGGAGTCCTTGTAGTTAGATTAAGTTACACTACTTTTTTGGTCCAAAGTACACTACTTTTTATCTTTTTCCATATAGGATTTCATTTAGGTCAATACTCATATTTTTAAAAGCAATTACCTTTGAAATGAAGGTTTCAGTGTATAATTTCTATGTAGGCTAAAAGTCAATGACCCATCTTCTAATAGTTGTCATTACCCCTAAAGGACTAGGTTTTGCTCAACATGTGCACTCTCTCAAATCCCGATATGTTGTCAAAAACATCATTTTAGGATATCTTATATAATCTATATAAATGGATTTTCTTTTCTACGATAAAGAAATTAGGTTTTCTTTTGGTATTGATAGGCCCTGCAAACACTTTATGCTAGCCAAATCATATGTTTAAACAAGAAGTTTTAATATAAGGCTTGTTTTCATTTGATTTATGTTGGATTTATCAAATCTCATGTACCAATTTATTGACTCAGTACTCTAAGCATTGGTTGTTGAACAAGGTTGAAGTTGTATATTTTTACTTGGCAGGACTAATAACATAACTCAACAGTAAAACATGACTCGTAAATAATTCTACGTTCAAAGGAATCTATCCCAAACGAATATTTGTACACATGAGTTAAGATTAACTACATTGAAGAAGCCTTCTATACGCCATAGGATGAAATTCATTGATATGTTCAGGTTTCAATGAAATGAGGGTCATATATTTGAAGCGACTGTTAGGATTCAGTGTGAAGACTAGTGTGAAGACTACTAGAAGATTTCAATGAAACTGACTATATATAACTAATACTTAACAATGGACTTAAAAGACAAGATACAAAGATCTTGCACGAATGTGTTAGTCTTCTTACCAGACCGTTGCACTAGGCGTCAACAGTTTGCGAACGAAACTGAGTACTGAAGAAAGAAATTTTGTTAAGTGGATTCAGATGTACGAGAAGAAAGTTTTGTCTATCATGTATGAGGTCATGAGAGCAGGGAAAGAAGTTAAAAAAAATTCAAGTCAAATGTGTTCCACTAAAGTGCACACACTCTATATGTGTGCTTTAAAGCTCAAAAATTGGGAAGGTATTGGAATTATGTGTTTCCAAAGAGTGCACAAACTCTACAGGAACACATAGGTGTTAGGAAGCTCAAGAATGGCTAAGCATTAAGAGAATGGATGCCAGGACCGCTCTACGGGCGCCCATAATAAACATGTGCTTACTTTTGGTGAACACATTGGTTGCAAAGAAGAATGTTTTAAAGTTTTGAACCTCTTACACAACTTAGAGTGCAAATGCTTCATGAGAGCACTCTACAAGCGCCTGTACTAATACATATACATGCATTGGCCCACATATGTGATCCTGGAAGCATTTTGATGAATTGAAGGGGGGCCATTGGTGCTAATCTTCCTTCCTCTACTCTGTTTCTATGTGCTCCAATACTCTATACTCTTTATACTCTTGCAGGCGCAGAATAAAAAATTATACTTCTATTATTTTTAAGTTATTATCAAGGCATAAAAGAAGGGAGGCGCACATATGTTACTCCACACACAGCTTGCAAATTTAAAATGAGTAATAGATATTGTGTCACATATCACTACACTTTCTCTCTCCGGAAATCAACCTATATATACCACAAAAGTAGACCTCAATAATGGAACGCTCATATCATTATTGAGAGCTATCAATTACACATCTACAAACAAGACTTACAAATATTTTGAGAGCAATATTGAGAAAGCTACTAGAAGAATATTTTATTGACTATTTAAAACCTGAGTTGCTTTCTTGATAGAGATAGAATTAAATACTAGAGAGCATTATTATCTTGTACCAAGTGCGCAACATTTATTTCGTTTGAAGCAACGGTCAATTTAATTGTTGGTGTAAGTAACCCTTGGTGGTTTTTGTATCTTGTACTTGTTTCTTTAATCATTTTTGTTACTCCGCTTTAATTTGATATTCTGCATTTCAGTTTCGAAAATTGTGTAGAGTTACATCCCCCCTAACTCGATTTAGGACCCAACTTAGGCTATCAACAAGGGCTATGAAAAAGTTAAACCCTCTGACGAAATGACTAATTAAAAAAGTGCTCCGGGGTTAAATTTATTAACTATTGAAGATGTATTCATACTATTTTATAGCTTCAACTTTTGTGGATTTGACCTTTTTTGTTGTTGTGTTGTCTTTTTATGTAGTAGCACTGCAGAACTTATTTTAGCAGTAATGTTTAACAATTACATTTCGCAAGTCACAAATATTACAACATGAAAAAATGTTGAGAACACGATATATGCATTCCCAAATAGAGTTATAAATGAAATATGCTTTTTTTAGAATATATGTATGAGCCAGCATAATTGACCGGGATGCAAAAAAAACTATGCACGACATAAAATATGAAGTGTAAATTTTAAAACTTACTTCGAGTTTTGCGATCAAATTCTGATGTTCACGACCGATGAATCCAATTAAAAACACAAGTTTTGTGGATCTCCATTTCTTTAACATGCACTGGCATTGTGTTCTTTGTGACATCTCATAGGATAGAAAAACATGCCACCTTCTCCATTTTGTATTTGCAGATAACTCCAGATTTTATAACAATACGTGTGCATCTCCTGTATTGCATTAAATATAATAATTCCGGTAACTATTTTTTCCTCCATACTACTATTCATTTGATACTCCTGCTCCTTTGTTTCTTAACCACTAGCTCTTTCTTCCCAGACTAGCAAAAATGTATTTGTTTGTTTTACTCCTGTTTGAACTTTCACCAAATTTGATCCTCTTTGTATTCTGCAGGCTCATGCTTCCTTTTGTAGCACCATTTCCATCTGTTGCCATGTTATATATTATATGTGATGTGTCCTCTTGCAAAATTGACACTTATATCAACTGGTTTGCACCCACATCCTCCAAATCTTCTTTATTGTTTTCTTCATCAAAACTGTTTGCTGCTTTAGGTCTCACCATCACATCTACAATAATATTTTTTTCCTCTTATTCTTTTGCGGTGGACCCCATTCGTCTTGTTTCTTTCCCTGAATCACTTTGTAATTGTTTTTAAACTGATTACATTCTGAGAGTATCATATATTTCCTTTTTCCCGTTGTAGGCTGCAGTAATCACCAAGCTCTTCTCGTGGCTCGTTCATATTTTAGAAACTTCATATGATTGAAAGCCATTTTTTGTACAACTTCTGATTTTCTTGCAGTGCCTTGGATAAGAATTTTTTTTTACTTTGGAGAGACATATCGAGCATGGTACTGTTGTTGCTTTCTCACCCATTATAAATACTTTTTGATACTTCGGTTACTGCTTTTGCTAATTACACGGCAAGGTTGTGAAAATTAAAGTGCAGGTTTACTTCTAAAAACTTTAGAGGACAAATTGGATTGCCTTCCTCAGACTGCATTTCACTTATGACAAAAGTACTTAACTAGGGTACAACAAGCTTTGACAAGACCTGGAGATAATGGGACACTGAAACTGGTGAAGAGCTGCTTCTTCAAGAGGGTCAACTTAGGAGCATGTATAGGCTATCTTTCCAAAATCATGGAAATCTGGCTACATCTACTGGACTTGATTCATTAGCTTGCATGTGGGATCACAAGTTAGTGAATTCATTCTAAGATTTTAGCTTGAGAACCTTCACCGGATTCTCTGGCGCTGACCCCAATATGACTTGGTGCGAGTTATCTAGCTTCAACCCTCCTTCCGTCTAGTTTATTTAATTTTGTAGTTTGATATCATTCAAGTATGACTTTTTCCTATAAAAAAATTAATATTGTAGTGCTCATTTCTTCCGACATGCCCCAGTGCAAACAAGCAACACTAATGTAAAAAATAGGATAGTAATAATGTTAAAACAAATCCATAAACATTGTCAACGAAAAAGATAGGCTATTGCAGATGCATGTGCAAGGGAAAAATAAGCAAGTTAATAAAACTTATCTGGAACCGATGTTCAATAATCTTTAGCAGATTGTAGATAGCCATAGTCTCCCACAGGTTAATCATGGTTCTGATAATTAAAGTTTTTTAGCATAAACCTCTACTGTAGTTATAGTTCTAAACCTTTTGTGTTGTCTTCTAATAATTATCCTGCTGTGTTCTTTTTTTTGCGAGATGCCAATTGCAAGCCATCAACTTTCCTTTTATCTATATTTTTCTAGTGCCAAAGTCTTCACACCATTGTTGTATATCGCTTCTTTATTTTTCCATTTCCAGACTCCTTGGTGATTTTCATATCAATACTCAGATGCATGTGTACATATCACAAATACCTTCCTGTAATCTTTCATGTGCCACACACAGATAATATCAGCTTTTATGATCTTTTTATCATCCATAATACATTTTCCTGAGCTAGGGATTTCCAAATTTTGTGCATCAACGTCAGACTAATTTGAGCTAGCACTAAATTCTACCAACTTGCCCCTGCTTCCAGCCTTACAGTTTTAGGTTAAGGTGCCACATTTAGAGCCTAAACTGTGCTGACGCACTTTGTTTAGTACCAGATAATTGAAAGTCGTGCTAGACAGGGTTTTTGGTCATTCCATCAACAGATTGACTAAGTATGCACAAACATATATTAATAGAGTTCAATCAAATTATCGGTTAGTGTTAGGGGAGTTTAGTTCTCCTTCTATAAAGAGGAGCATGTAATTCATTTAGAGGTTATTTAAAATTTAATAACAAAACTCTGTTTTTCTCATCCTAACTATCTCTTAAATCTCTCTCTAAATTTCTCTCCTCATCTCTCTCAAAATCTCTCTTTCTGCTTCTTAATCTCTGAAATTAAACACAGGATATATATATCCTGTAACAGTAGTTAGAAAAGTAACATCGACCGACCAGTTACTGCAAATTATTGGATGGAGAAATACTACTCCGACGGAGTTCACTTAAACCAAATCATAAGCAAACTAATCATGTACTGTAATTTTCAGCAGCAGAGAATTAATAATTGTATAAAATGTACAACATAGAGTGTGCATGTTATTTGTACATACTAGGTCTAAAAGCAGAGAATATGACCCCTGAATATAAGTGAAAACTCAATTTCGAAAATATCAAGTAAAAAATCAAAAGACAACCAGTTTGGTTATGTTCAAGTATTGGGTTCCTGACTAATATCTTTAATATGTTCTTACTCGCAAGATCAGACTAATACAGTAATATGCAACATATAAGGGCAATTTATATACAAATAACAAGTACAAGTAAGAAAAATTAATAGAGGGTATTGCTTATCTGCTCAATATTTAGCCTAAGAACTAAGAAGCTAGGGTTTTGATCATCGACCTTTCCCATCTAACTTGTTGCTGATGAATCGTCAGCTGTCAAGGCCTATTTTTCCGACTGATCAATAGTTTTTCAAAACATATTTTTATGATGAATACAATGTTAATATTTATATTGTAATTTTTTTTATTGTTAGTGTTAATTTAAATTTATTAGTGACTAAGGTACGAATAATAGTTGAGATAATTCAAGTAGTCAAAAACTTATCACTTGTCAGTCTCAGGTTTTAGGTTCAATTCTCATTTATCGCGAGACGATTCTCGCCCATCCCGAATATATAAGTTAAATTATGATATGAATAAAATTAATACTAGTCATGCACAACAACTTTTAATATTTTAATTTTCTTTATCAATAATAGGAATTATAATAAATCATTTAATGAAGTATACATGTCAAAGTTGGTATCTAGATGTTTTTAAATAAATTATTGATATATGATTGAGTTTAATAATTTTGTAAAATAGGTAGGTTAATGACAATAGATTTCTGTTAAAAATTGATGTGATGTTATAAAAAGGACTAGTGAAAAAAGTGATGTCAAAAAAATAAAATGACTTTTTGGTAATATTTTTAATTTGTATATGTTTTGATGTAAAAATTTATAAAAAGTAATGTTTTTGATAAGATTTGATGGAGAAATCAACATTGCTTCTCACAAAACTCAAACACAACTTTTTCGAAAAGTATGAAATCTTACTATTTTTAACGGCAGTTTTTATGTCAAAAACACTTTTCATTAAAGTAGCTTTTGAATTTTATCAAATAATTTTTTAGCTTCAATGAAAAGTTGCTCTATAACGACAATGTCAAACACAAGCTAAGTTACATGTGTTTAGTTAAAATAGGTTTTCTAGATTCATAGCAATATGTTTTGATCATAACAAGACTCTATTAAATAATATTTCTAAAAAATTAGGCGCTTAACCCGTGTTTACATTTTATTTTGCACCCACCCAAGTAACAAAATCTAAGTATAAAGTCCTATATAAAAAGAAAATTAAGTATATTAGAAATATATATTGTGTATTAGAAATATATATTACAAGGATAAAGAGAGAGAAGAGAGTAAATATGTTATTTTCTCAATTGCCTTTTACAAGCTCAACATTGGTACTATTTATAGGTGTTGGACATGAACTTGAAAATCTAAAAGTCTCTTAAATGAATTCATGAAGTTGAAATTTAAAAAGTCGAGAATTTAGAGTACCAAAGGTTTGTTCTATAAAAATCCAGGGACATATATTCATAACACTCCACCTTTGATGTCCATTTTTCAATAGTTGTGCCTCGTTAAAACCTTTCTAGGAAAAAACTCATTTGGAAAAATATTCTAGTAAAGGAAAAAGAGTACATTAATTATGAGATTTATTTTAAGTCTTTAAGTCAACACATGCCAATCTTATTTACTAATTTCTCAAAAATCGACGGGGTAGTGACTTTGTGAAAAGATCTGCAATGTTGTCACTTGAGCGAATCTGTTGGACTTCAATTTCTCCATTCTCTTGAAGATCATGTGTGAAGAAAAATTTGGGCGAGATATGTTTAGTATTATCACCTTTGATACAACATTTCTCCAACTGCTCGATGCATGTTGTATTGTCTTCGAACATCACTGTCGGGACTATCCCGTCATGATGCATGCCACATGACTCCCGAATATGTTAATATATTGATCTCAACCAGACATATTGTCGACTAGTTTCATGGATTACAAGAATTTCTGTATGATTAGAAGAGGTAGCAGCCAAAGATTATTTTATGGATCGCCATGAGATGGTTGTATCCCCATAAGTGAACAAATAACTTGTTTGTGATCAAGTTTTATCTGGATCAGATAATTATCCTGCATCTGCATAACCTATTAGTACTGATTTAGATTTATTAGAATAAAATAATCTTATATCAGTTGTGCCTCGAAGGTACCAAAAAATATGTTTAACTCCATACCAATGCCTCCAATTTTTGCTAATAGATTCTCAGAAAATGCTATATCAGGTCGTGTATTATTAGCAAGATACATAACTACACCGATAGCGCTAAGATGTGGTACTTCAGGACCAAGTAATTCTTCATTTTCTTCCCTTGGTCGAAATACATCATTTTTCCTCTTAAGTGATCGAACAACCATTGGAGAACTAAATGGATGTGATTTGTCTATGTAAAATCGTTTAAGGACTTTCTCGGTATATGTTGATTGGTACAGAAAAATTCCATCTCTTAAGAGCTCAACTTATAATCCAAGAAAAAGTTTTGTTTTTCCAAGATCTTTCATTTCAAATTCTACCTTAAGATAATTAACTAGTTTTGGAGCTCTTCAGGAGTTTCAATTATATTTAAATCTTCAACATACACAGCAACAATAACAAATGAAGACTCGGTCTTCTTTATGAATATACAAGGATAAATGGGATCATTTATGTATCGTTCCCTTAACCTTTGGTACCACATTCGACCAGACTATTTTAATCCATATATTGACCTTTGTAACTTTATCACATAAAGATCGCGAGGATGTGGACTAGATGTTTCTGGTATTCGGAATCCTTCAGGGATTCTCATATATATGTCTTTCTCAAGGGAACCATACAAATATGTTGTCACAATATCAATTAGATGCATATTTAATCTTTCAATTACTGAAAGACTAATAAGATAATGGAAGGTCGTTCCATCCATAACAGGAGAATATGTTTCATCATAATCAATGCCAGGTCTCTACGAAAAATCTTGAGCAACTAGACGAGCTTTGTATCTTAAGATTTTATTTTTATCACTTCTCTTTCGCACAAATACCATTTTAAAACCAACGGGTTTTGTCCCTTCAGGGGTTCAGACTACAGGTCCAAAAACTTTATGTTTATTAAGTGAGCTCATTCATTTTCGATTGCTTCTTTCCACTTTGGCCAATCACTTCTACGTCGACATTCATCGACGGATTTTAGTTCAAGATCCTCGTTTTCAATCAGTATATCAAGTGCTACATTTTATGCAAAAATTTCATCGACGGTAGTGTTATTTCGGTTCCATCTCTTTCTTATGACAACATAATTTATTAAGCTATCTTCACTTTCGACATTTTCAGGTACCTGTACCTCTTCCAAGGTTTCATCTATTGTGTCACTGGTCACTTGAGATGTCTCTTCTGGATATTTTATTTTCTCTATTTGGGCATCTTTACTCTTTGCTCCTTTTCTTTTTCGAGGGTTTTTATATTTGGAACCGATCGGTCTTCCTCGCTTCATGTGAGGCACTTGTAATATATAATAGATGATGTCAAAGATTACTGGAGCTAACAATGTCATTAGCATCTATGATCTCAGTGGAAGATTAATGAATAGTTATTTTCAGTAATCAGTTAAGCTTGGGGCCAACCCTAAGTTAGTTGTATTGTTATCTAAATTTGTATTCTGTACTTGTAACACTTAAAGTCTATAAAAATGCAAAGGAGAAGACTGGAGTCTTTTTCCTAAAATGGTATCAAGCCTAAGAATTATATTTGGAAAAAGATCAAGACGATAATGCCTCAGAAGAATTTTGAAGAAGTTTGGAGTTGAATAAATCTGTTTGGAGAAGAATGTTCTAAGTCAAGATCTCTACAAGTCACAGATTTAATGTTACAGAGAAGTCATTCGAGAACTCCAGAATGACTTATCGAGAAGTCATTCAAATTCCAGAGAGTACCGACGGATAAGCAATATCTACTCGGTGGATGAGCTATATATCCACTCAATGGATGAATAACATCTACTCGACCGAATGAGCAATATCTACTCGACGGATAAGCTATACATCTACTCGACGGATGAGCAATGTCTACTCAACGGATAAGCAATATCCACCGGGAATAGAGAAGTCAGAAAAGCTACTCGAGAACTCAAAAAGATATCGACAAGTCATTCTTTCACTAGAGAACTCAGAGTTACGGACAAGTCTATATCCATTCGAGAACTCAGAGATATCTATAAGTTAAGTGAATTTATGAAGAGTAGAGATATTGATGAGCTAAAGACCTCTACAAGCCAAACTCATTATGGAGAACTAGAGATCTCGATAAGCCTTTGTACTTATCGAGATATCAAGTGTTCAAATGAATCAAACTAGAGATCTTGAAGTATAGTCTCAAAGTACAGAATTGCAGATTAGTTTAATATCCAAGATAAACAATCAACAAATAATCCAACAGCTGGATTGACAAGTCTATAAAAAGCAGCTTGAAGTGTGTGCAAGATCAATGGAAAAGATTAACTGACAGAGGAAGATTAAAGTAAATACGGGATACTAAAGATATGCTAAGCCAAAAATGGAAGATTTTCTTTTCTATAAATAGAAATGACAGTGACAATTTTGAAAATATAATAGCATGTTTAGTATCCACTGTGTAAACCAGCAGTTAACTGAGCTATAAAGTTAACACTGGTCCCCTAGTTAGAAGTAACAATTTAGATCAAAAATATCTTGTAACACTCTCGAGAAGAAGCTGAACTCTTTAACTTTGAAGAGGTTAGAAATTTTGTAGCAAAGCATCTTAATTTTTAATACAAAAATTAAGTAAGTTTTGAAGATCTATTTTCTTTATTTTGTGCAAGTTTAATTTCTGCATGAATACTTTTCTATACAAGATTTAATTTACTTTGTTCAACCATTATCTTTCAAGAAAAGCCTAAAATCAGAAAAACACAATCACCCCCCCCCCCCCCTCTGTGTGTGATTTATTACCTAACAAGTGGTATCAGAGCAAAATCTGAAAGAAAATAGATTTAAGATCTTGGAAGAATGAATACACAGAAAATTAGTAGCATCAAAATCCCTACCTTTGACAAAGCTAACTACACTCTTTGGAAAAAGAAAATGATGTTGTTTATCAAGATGACCAATCGACTCTATGTTCAAATTCTCAAGAATGGACCCTTCATTCCTATGGTAAGAGTTGAGGAATCTACAGATGGAGACATGGTCATACCAGCTCATTATGCTCCTAAAGATCCAGCTGAGTATTTTGACCATGAAAATGAGCACAGAAATGTTTCACATTTATACAAGCATGGTTGCTACTAATGAAGAAGTTAGCAAATTAACAAAGTTAAATGAGAAGCTTGAAAATGAAAAACAAGAAGCTGAATTGTTGATAGTGGAGCTTGAAGCTTTGAAACAAGAAAATGGCTATCTGAAAAATAAGCTCAAGTGTGTAAATGAGATTGAGGGTGTGCTAAGAGAAAATTGGAGAAAAGTGAAGTAAAGTTGAAGTCCTTGAAGAATGCATCTGAATTGGTTGGTCAGTACCATGAGAAAAACAAACCATGTGCAAACATTGCCATTGGTCTTGATTATAATACCTTAAACGCAAAGAAGAAAAACACTGGTGATAGAGGAAAAGCAACAAAGAGTGAAAATGTTCCAGCAATGCTGAAAAATGTTGGGTCACCGGTATTTAAGACTTGTGAGGTAAACTTCAGTGAAGAAGAATTGATTATCAAGCAAGAAATTGCAGATGAGGATAATGAAAAGAAGAATGCAGATTCAATTCAATCTTCCAAGGATGAAGAAAATCTCATGGACAACCAAAGTACCAAGACTCCTGTCAAAGAAACCAAGATTGAAGATGCAAGTAAGAAGAAAAAAAATAGAAGGGGAAGAATTAGGAAAAATAAAAGCAACAATCTGAACTATGTTGCAGATATTCCTGGCAAGAAGTGTGGAATATGTAGTTCTACAAATCATCTAACCCATCTTTGTAAAAAGGGTGTTAGTAAGCTAACTCAAGGAACTTGTAAATACAATGAAGCATATTTAGATGATCCCTACTCATTCAGTGATAAGTTTGATTGCATCCCTTGCAACTTGAAAGTGATGAAGAGTTGTCACAAACTGAGAGTAAACCTAAAAGAAACACAAATTGAGTCTATATCAGAAAGGGAAAATGCACAACAATTATTGAACTCTATTTGATCTGAAACAAATCACTCTACTTCTGCTAAATCAGTTAACAAGAAGAAAGTACCCAACACTGCTTGGGTTACTAAACACACCTGAATCTCATTGTGTGCAGGGCAAAGTGAAGAAAGTCATATGGATCATTGACAATGGATGTTCCAGACATATGATAGGTGATAAGGCCCTACTATCACAGTTCGAGGAGAAAGCTGGCCCATTGGTGACCTTTGGAGATAACAACAAATGATTCACAATGGGATATGGCAAGATTATTTCTGAAAATGTTGTCATTGATGATGTAGCACTAGTAGCTGGTCTTGAGGTGAATCTTCTCAGTGTTAGCCAATTTGCAGACAAAGGCTTTGAAGTTTTATTCAACAAAGAAGAATACACCTTTGTCAGCAAGAAAACTGGTGAAATTGCTTTGAAAGGAGCAAGGAAAGGAAGCTTGTTTGTTGCAGACTTGGGCTCAATAAATAAGGATGGTGTTTGCTGCTTCTACACAAAGGCATCAGAAGAACAAAGCAAGCTATGACATAAGAAGTTGTCTCACTTGAATTTCAAGGAAATTAACAACTAAGTCAAAAAGGAGTTAGTAAGAGACATGTCCAAACTGGAGTTTGCTCAAGTTGAAGTCTGTGAAGTTTTTCATAAAGGAAAGATGAAAAGATCTAGTCACAAGTCAAAAACTGTGAATTCTATTAGTGCACCCTTGCAACTTATTCACATGGACTTGTTTGGACCAGTAAATGTTTTATCAATCTCAAGGAACAGATATGCACTTGTGATGGTGAATGATTTCTGAAGATACACTTGGGTAGAGTTCATGTACTCTAAAGATGAAACTCCACATATCATAATTGAGCATATCAAGAAGATAGAAAAGCAGGCTGAAGTTTTCAATTGTGTGAAAAGACTTAGAAGTGATAATGGAACAGAATTCAGAAATACTACATTAAGTGAATTCTGCAAAGGCAAAGGCATTGTTCAAGAATTCTCAGCTGCCAGGACACCTCAACAAAATGGAGTAGTTGAAAGAAAGAACAGAACATTGGTTGAAGCTGCTAAAAAAATGCTGCAAGATGCCAAGTTGCCAACAAGTTTCTGGGAAGAGGCTGTCAACACTGCATGTTATAATCAGAACATATATCTCATTAACCAGGCACATGGCAAGTCACCCTACTCAATCATGTCCAAGAGAAAGCCTATTGTAAAGTATCTTCATATGTTTGGAAGCAAGTGTTACATTTTGAAAGATAATTCTGAATATGTGGGAAAATTTGACTCAAAGGTCTTTGAAGAAATTTTTCTGGGATATACACTAAAAAGAACAGCCTACAAAGTGTATGTGACTAATCAAAAGAAGATTATGGAAAGCACATATGTGACCTTTGATGATGACAAGTGTCCAGGCTTGGAATGTCTTGATAATAAAGAAGCGGAAACCCTTATATTTGAAAACCTCAACATTGATAGTGATTCCGATGGAGAAGATGAAGTCAATGCACAACAAATGATGAATGAAGAGTCTACTGAACAGGGAAATCATGGTAATGGAAGCTCATCTCAAACACCTGATCTTGATGGCACAAACTCAGGGGGAGAAAGAAAAGAAGGATCTACCAGTCATACTAATAATGAAGAAAATAATGAAGACACAAGTCAACAAACTCACACTAGGAAATGGGATAGAAGTCACACCAGAGAAGCAATTATTGGTGATCCTACTCCTGGTGTGAGGACTAGAAGTGCAACTGCTAATGAGTGCCTACATGCATATTTTCTGTCTCAAGCAGAGCCTAAGAAAATTGATGAAGCTTTGCTGGATCCTGACTGGATATCTGCCATGCAGGAAGAGCTGAATCAGTTTGAAAGAAGCAAAGTCTGAAAGTTAGTTCCTGCACTAAAGAACATAAGCATTATTGGAACAAAATGGGTGTTCAGGAACAAAATGGATGAAAATGGTATAGTCACCAGAATCAAAGCAAGGTTGGTTGCAAAAGGCTACTCACAAGAAGGAGGGATTGATTATGATGAAACTTTTGCTCCTGTTGCAAGACTTGAAGCTATAAGAAATTTTCTAGCATTTGCTGCACATTCAAATTTTAAAGTGTATCAAATGGATGTCAAAAGTGCCTTTCTGAATGGTGAGCTAGAAGAAGAAGTTTATGTGCAACAGCCTCCTGGCTTTGAGGATCCAAAATTTCCCAACTTTGTGTATAAGTTACTCAAGGCTCTATATGGACTAAAACAGGCACCTAGAGCTTAGTATGATACATTATCAGATTTCCTATTGAAGCATGGTTTTACTAGAGGAACCATAGACAAGACTCTCTTCTACAAGAAATATGGTAAAGATATGATCATAGTTCAGATCTATGTAGATGGTATTATCTTCGGTTCTACTAATGAGAAGTTGTGCCAAAGATTCTCCAAGCTTATGCAAAGTGAATATGAAATGAGTATGATGGGGGAACTGGGTTACTTCCTTGGAATTCAAGTCAGCCAAAGGAGTGATGGTATCTTCATCAACCAAACTAAATATGTCAAGGATCTTTTGAAAAAGTTTGGAATGGTTGATTGTTCACCTGCATCTACACCTATGTTTATTGCAACAAGGTTGGATGAAGATAAAAAGGGCAAGAGTGTAGATATCTCAAGTTACAGAGGGATGATTGGATCATTGCTTTACTTGACAGCAAGTAGACCAGACATCATGTTTGCAACATGTCTATGTGTAAGATTTCAAGCCAATCCAAAAGAATCACATTTGATGGCCGTAAAGAGGATTTTCAGATATTTGAAGGGAACTCCAAACTTGGGATTATGGTATCCTAAGGGAACTGGTTTTAAAGCTGTTGGATACACAGATGTAGATTTTGCTAGATGCAGGGTTGACAGAAAGAGTACCAGTGGAAGCTGTCAATTTCTTGGACAAAGACTTGTATCTTGGTACAGCAAGAAACAACAATCTGTATCAACTTCTACAGCTGAAGCTGAATACATAGCTACAGGGAGTTGTTGTGCTCAAGTGGTTTGGATTAGAAATCAGCTAATGGATTATGGCCTAGTGTTACACAAAATTCCTATCATGTGTGACAATACTAGTGCTATATCTATAGTAGCTAATCCTGTTAATCATTCTAGGACAAAGAACATTGATATGAGGTACCATTTCATTAGAGAACATACTACTAATGGTACCATTGAGCTCATTTTTGTACCAACAGAAAAATAACTAGCTGACATTTTTACTAAACCTTTGGATGAAGCAACTTTCACTAGACTTGTAGGTGAAATTGGAATGCTCAATTCTTCATCCTAAGGCAAGAACTCAGCAAATGTTGTGCAGCAGCTTAATCTCCAGTAAATCAAAATTAATTTGATTAAATTGGAAATTAACTGAAATATGAATTATAAATATTTCAGAAATCTCTATATATTTGTCTTTCAAATTTAATTAACTTGGAATCTTTCAAATTCTGAGTGAACTGCTTAGTTGTTAATTACATCCTTAATATGTAAAATTAATTCAAGGCATAATTACAATAACCAAAAGTATCTAGAGAACTGAGTTCTCGATAAGTATAAAGTGACTTCTCGACAAGTCATTTAAGGACTTCTCGAGTGAGTCTTCGATAAGTCAACTTACTGACTTCTCGAGAGACTTCTCGATAGTTTCAAAATGACTTATCGATAAGTCCTTATAGAGTTCTCTAGTAGTATTCATTCATAGAGTTATATATAAGTACAAACTTTAACTTATCAATAACTCAGAACTGAGATAATTTAAATTGATAAATTATTTTAGTAAAATACTTTTGGAAAATGTATTCTAATTTTATTTTAAATTTATTCAAGTAAAAGTTTGAATTAATTTAATCCACTTTTGGGGACAAACTGGGTATTTATTTGACATTTCGATAAGTCAAGTTTGAGTTCTCTATAAGAGTGATTTAAAATGACTTCTCGATATGTACTTCACTTCTCTAAATGACTTCTCGATAGACAAATTCCAAATATCTATTTTTGAGTTCTCGACAAGTCATCTACTTTCATTATAAATACTCAGGCTTCTCGATTAATTTGAACTTAAATTTTTTTTAAATTCTAAGAAAACTGAATATTTATTACTTCATATCCTCAGTATATGAAGTTAATGAATAACAGATCAAAAGAAGCAAAAAGTATGAAAAACTGAACAAATTTAAATCATAAATTCTGTTCAGAAAAATACTTTTGACATACTTTGTCTCTAATTTCTCTGACTTATTGACACATTTACATACAAATAGGTTAGTCTAATGTTGGTAGACTAGTAGATTATTTATGTTATTTTGAGTATGCTGATGGTGGTTAAATTATTTGACTATATGCTGATAGGAATAGTTATTTTTTGTAGGGAGTACTTGTTTATTTGCATGGGGAACAGTTATTCTAAATAGTGAACTAATATTCTTGAGTAATTGCATGGGGAATAGTAACTAGTCATTGCTAACTGTCAAATGTGCTTATGTGATTATTACTCTTATTATCCGGGCAACTCAAGAGTCTATTGGTTTCTATTTTTACTCCCTCTATAAATTAAAACGCTTCACTCTTTATCATTCATCACTCTCCTATTCTCAACAAACATCTGATTTCAAACTCACCTCCTGTTCATCTCTCTCTCTTTCTCAAATGGATGCCCCGGTCTTTTACAGACTTAATCATAGAGCTTATCATCCTGTTCATCATTTAGATGAAGATCAAATTTACTTTGATCCCTTCGAACTCCGTGTCCGTCTCAGGGGGTTGTTTGTAGCCCCTTTGATATTCCAAGAGAGATCTTTGATGAACTCTCATGGGATGATCAACTCAACATCCTTTTCTTTGAGATGGAAGTCTCTCTCGAGCAGGAGAGACGTGCAAGAGTAGCTGAGCAGCAACACCTTGCTGCTCTGGAGTTGCAGGAGAGAATCATTTCCCTTGCACACTCCATGTCCAGAGCTTACCAGCGCAAGGCAAGGAGGTTGGAGGTAGAGAAGAAGAAGTCCAAACAAGAGTAGTTAGGATTAGGATTTACTTGTTGAATCTTTGTCTTAATGTACTATGTTTCCATTATTAATGAAAATCCAAATTCTTCTCTAAGCATTCTTTTGTTTGTGTAATAATTCCTATGTGCTTATATCTGTATTAAATATTGTCTTCTCTGTAATAATGCTTGAAACTAAAATATCTTACAATGTCTTTGTCTAACGAAACTAAAAAAGGGGGTACATTTGTCCAATGCATTACAGGTTCAACACAACAGGGAATTCAGATAATCTATCCACAAGTATTAGTGCTAAAACTGCAGCTAAAATATTTCAAAACTAAACTGCAGTTCACCAACGCACAGCAACACAAACACAAACTCAAACACAATCCCACTCAGGTAACTACCAAAAGGAACCTGTTTTACAAAAGGACAAAATCCCCAGAATGTTCTTCAGTTATTTTATTGTTTGAGAAAAAGGAACTGGTATCACAAACATGGAAACTTATCAATTTTTCATGAATATCACTCATGCACTTTCATGTGCAAAACAGTCTTAACAAACTGATAGGTTTGAGGGTAGTACTCCTGAGGGGGAGCTATCTAAATCCTCTCCAATTCAATTGGAGGTTCCTCAAGAAGGAACAACTCCCCTCATAACTCTAGCAAAAGGTGTCTTAGCAGTAAGAGCTAGAAATACAATTTCCCATGATCCTGTCATGAGAAAAGCAAGCATAGCACATTCAAGTGCCAGTATGTTGCAAGACATACAAGGGTTTAAGGCTGGTGCACATGGCAGTAACCCAGTCAAATCCCCTCCAATTCGATTGGAGTTTCCCACTATAAGTGGAGGACAACACACTATCATAACCACAGAGCAATCTGTGAGCCAAACTGTGACCCCAGTCACAGATGCTTATGCACTCACTATTCTGGTGAAATGAGTATGATTAGCCCTATATGGATTTCCCCTAATCATATGATCACAAATTAACTCTTCTCAGCCACATCTTATTTCTGTAGGACAAACAACAATTGAGCCTTTCATGTGAGAATGTGAGAAAAGATTGAGAGAATCACATAAAATAAGAGGGGCAGGATCCTTACTGGAAAAAGGAGAGGTAGATGAGTGTCTTGATTTAGCAATCCTTATGAGGTCACTCTGACTCTTAAAAGTCATGAGGATAGTATAGTGAGAAGTAATGAGACTACTTATTCAAAAGAACAGAGAGCTTAGGAATATCCTATTCTATTCTACTTGATAAACTCATCACTACATACTTCACTAAAGCTTGAAGCTGCTGATAGTGTTCTAAATGAACATTGACAAAAGCTTGAACAATGTGCATCTAGCTGGATCTTTCTTCCTGAAGATAATGTCAAAAAGGGGGTAGAATATATCTAAATGCCAAAACAGCTAATGGATGTTGCCATATAATAATATTCTTTTCTTGATAGGGGAAGGAAGAATAAATGTAAATGCAACTCACAAAAGAAGAACAACCATTGGAGAACTAAATGGATGTGATTTGTCCATGTAAAACCATTTAAGGACTTTCTCGGTATATGTTGATTGGTGTAGAAAAATTCCATCTCTTAAGAGCTCAACTTGTAATCCAAGGAAAAGTTTTGTTTTTCCAAGATCTTTCATTTCAAATTCTACCTTAAGATAATTAACTATTTTTTGGAGCTCTTCAGGAGTTCTAATTATATTTAAATCTTCAACATACACAGCAACAATAACAAATGAAGACTCAGTCTTCTTTATGAATATACAAGGACAAATGGGATCATTTATGTATCGTTCCCTTAACCTATGGTACCACATTCGTAACACCCCCAAATCCGGGGTCGGGGATTCAGGTTGTCACGAGTTCCATTTCCCTTATCAATACTTAATCTTAACAGTCAACCAACTACTGAGTACTGTGACCCCACAATATACACACACACACACCACAAGTTATAGTCTCAGAGATGAATACAAAAAATAACACAAGTCATTTTATTCCACAATTATAAACCGTTACACCTTAAAAGGGTTTCTGAATAATTTGCATATTCCTTGCCATTATTAAAATTCATATTATACATAAGTCTGGTTCATCAATAGTTGAAAACCTAGCCTATTGGTAGCTCCTACCTCAGCTACGACGACATCAACGCTTCCATAAAACTGCGGAACGTTTCTTAACCGATTGCGAATTGGAAGCTTGGTCCTGTTCATCTTTTCTATCTGTTGTTGTGTCATGAAAGAAGAAAGCAAGGGTGAGCAACAAGCCCACCGAAATAATATGTATAATAATTAACAATATATGAGCATTCTCATAGTACTCATGAAAGTCTTGGTCAAGAAGAAATGAACCAAGTTGATATCTTAACGCGACCAAGTGGTAAAATATTCAGTATATAAGTATATATATTTTTCATAATCTTTGAAATCCTCTGGCATGTATAATATACACAGAGTTCCAGTTTATAACTGTATAAAAATATCGTTGCAAGGTGATCTCATATATCTAGCCTTGTCTCAACGTTTTTGTGAAAATCTTTGTCATGCATAAGATAATCATTAACCAGATATAAGTTGAAAAGATGAAGTTACAAGATACTCCAATATACTTATATCTTTTCTGGATACTACTTGAACTACCACCGTTCAAGGTATCATCAGTTTTAAAAGTTCATCACACTGATGAGACTACAAGATAAGACTTGAATAGACTCAATCTTTGAAATATTATTGAATGAAATGAAGTTATGAGATACTTTATTAAGTCCCGATATATATATTCATATATATCTCCCATACATTTCCTGAAAACCTCTGTCATGTAAAGTATGAACAGAGTTGCAATATCCAATGAATTTGGAAAGAAAAGAATTTTGGCATAAACCCGATATCTTGCTGATCAGGCAAAGATACCAATAAGTAACCTTTTCTACTGTAGATGGATGAATTCCTCACCGGTCATCACCCTGGCCGCATTAGGACCTCGCGCTAGACCGTTACCCGGCCACTCACGCGTGGATGGACTGTCACCCAGCCTCTTACACCTTCATAGACCGTATCCCGGCCTGTCGCTTATGCCGACTCAATTAGATGGACTTACTTCCCGAACGTTGGGCAAGTAATCAAATTGTTTTCTCAAAACAGCAACCTCGTTGTGAATATAAAATACACCACAGAGCCGGATCCCCAAGATTTTTGAGCGAATATTCAAGTCTCCTTCGACAGGAAGATCTTAGATCTGAAAATGAGTTTTGGGATCCGCTCTAACTTTTAAAATCATTTTGAAGACTCGAAAACATTTTTAAGAATGTTTGGAGTAATGCTGATTTAATGAAATAAATCAGTCCCGATATATTAGAAAATATCTGAATATTATTATTTAAATAATATTCCCAAAAGGATAATCCTTATAAAAATAATTGAAGTAGAAGTTTTAAAACTTATACTTGAAATGAATAGTAAATAACCAAAGATAAACTTATACGAAAGTACGATCTTTATTTGAATAATCGAGAATAAGTTTGAATATCGAAACATTATTCTTTAATAAAATAAAGAATATTATTTAATAAATAAGCGGAGTCATAAGTCCTCAAATGAATATTCAAAAATAATATTCATTAAATAAAATAAACGGAGTCTTAAATCCTCGAATGAATATTCAAAATAATATTCATTAAATAAAGTAAGCGGAGTCATAAGTCCTCGAATGAATATTAAGAATAATATTCACTAAATAAAATAAAGTTATCGAATAAACCTTATTCGATTAATAGTTTTGAAAACTATATCAATATATATAGTATACTCGGGAACATCGACTCCCGGTTTAGAAAAATGTTCACCTTTGGGTCCCCTATACTAAGGGTATACGCAACTACTGCTTATCTCTAGCATAGGTATTATGCAACTTATAAGCATTTGAATTGATAATAGAATATCAAAATTACGAAACAGGCATGCATATAAATATCATATCATATGCTGCAATATATCGCAAGACTATGCATATACATATATACATCACAACAACAGTATAACGGGTAGAAAACTTGCCTGAGTGTTCCCGGATAGACTTAAGCTTAGAGTGGGTCTGATAACCTATGAACAGTAACATAAGTCGGAATTAATCTCCGGTCGCTTAAGAAACTAGACTTTAACCAATTAGACCCCTAACGTTCGCTTTCGCGCTTAATGATTCACTTAAGTCGCTCGAGTACCCTCGGCTCCAGCATTTTTAATAAATTAACCATTAAAAGTTTTAAGGCGATTCTTTCGCGAGTACCTTACCAACTGCCTAATCCACTTAACATAATTGCTTCATACCCCAATTAGTCATTTAAAGTCCTTAACCAAGGTTTCAAAGTAAGGCGAGGGGTAATGGTTCGGTCCCGAAGCGCCGTTACTTAAAACGATCGTTTCTCCTAAACCGTATATCGGATTCAAACGAACCACATATCAAAACGAAGCTCGTAACATGAACTATCTAATCATGGCAATGGTAAAAACATAACGGTGAGTTAACGGGTCCTGCTATTAAGAACAAAAACACTCTAAAGTAAATCGGGCATTACGACGTCTATGTTTACGCGATTACCAAGTTTTAAACCACCCCAAACAACCACCATTCAACTCACAACCAACAATACAACCAACCCTCATCCAAACCTTACTACATCAGTCCCCAAACCTCAAGATTTTCCAATTTATACAACCCCACACATGAACTACTAGCTATACTTAAGTTTCATTAACTATAAACAAGATTTCAACATCCAAATCACTACAAATCCAATCCAAACTCTAAACACACAAGCATCATGCTTCTCATTTACTATAACCATCAAAACCATCTTAATACTCAAAGTAAAGTTAGGGTTTGGAGGTGTTATACCTTCCTTAGAGTGATTAGAGTAGCTAGGAAGCCTTAAGAAGCCTTGAGAAGCCTTGAGATAGCTTAGGAATGCTTGGATCTTAAAGGAAATCAAAGAAAATAAAGTTAGTAATCTTGAAAACACTATTGATCATCTTCTTTCTTGATTTATTGGAAGAGATTCATGAAGAAATAGAAGCTTAAACTCCTAGGATATGTTTATATAATCATAAGGGACCTTGGGTAATTACCTTGCAAATTAACAAAGCTAGAAACTTGATTTTTGGAATTTTTCTCCTTGAAAAAATGAAAAAGCCGTGAGCTATATGTTCTTGGGAGAGTATTTGCTTTGTTTAATGTTTTGTGGTGGAAAATGAAGTGAATGGGATATTTGGATGATTTGTTAGTTGTTTAAAGTGAGTGGAGTATGACTAAGCATGACATCATCTTGGTGACTTCATCTCTTGCCACTTGTCATCACTTGGTGGTGGAAGCATCTTCTTATGCTAATCCTTGCTTAATTGTTTGGTTAATGACCGCTTATCTGTTATACGGTTCGCTTAATTTTCGTTCTCGTTTATCGTTTGAGGGATCATACCCGGGATCTTATTACTTGGGTTCCCCTAAACCTTTCTCAATATATTATATTTCTTATATGATCCTCTCTTATAATCCTTGAATTTAAATCCTTTTTATCATGTTACCTTATACTCAATTCTTTCGGTATCTGGTGGATTTTCGAGAAAAATCAAAGTGTTCGAATTTGGATTCTGACGATCTTTACATACACTTATATACCATATAGAGTACTAATAAGATCTCAGAATAACAATAAAATAACCTCTACAAAGTTTGGTATGAAAAGTTTTCTTATTCAGCGTAATCAGCAAAATCACTATTCATAAGGGTTTTAAAAAAATTCCAAAAATTGGGATTATTACAGTCTCCCCTCCTTAAAAGGATTCCATCCCGGAATCAGATAGAAAATGAATAGGGATACTCTCTTAGCATTGCACTTTCTAACTCTCGAGTAAATTTTCCCACATTGTGGTCCTACCACCAAACTCTGCCTAGTTTGATAACCCTTCTCCTAAGAACTTGTTCCTTTTTAATCTATAACCCTTTCTAGTTGCTCCATATAGGTTACGTCGGGTTGCATGTCTTTGCGCTCATATGCCCCTATTTATCTGGCATCCGAATTATACTTCCTTAATATTGATACGTGGAACACGTTATGAACTTGCTACATGTTTGGGGGTAGGGCTAGCTCATATGCTAACTTCACAATACGTCTTAATACCTCAAAGGGTCCAACAATTCGTGGGCTTAGCTTTCCTTTCTTTCCGAACCTCATCCATCCTATCCAAGGGAATACCTATAACAGCACTAGGTTCCCTACTTCCTATTCCTTGTTCTTTCGTGTCAAATCAACATACTTCGTGTGCACATCTTGGGCTACTACCAGCCGTCCTCTGATTAAATCTATTATATCCTTGGTCCTTTGGACCACTGCTGGTCTAAGCATCTTGCGCTCTGCAACATCATCATATCATAAGGGAGATCGACATTGTCTTCCCTCAAGGATCTTATAAGGCGACATCTTGATAATGACATATCATCTATTGTCGTAAGAAAACTCAATCCGTGTTAAGTGACCATTTCAAATTTTTTCAAGTCTATTGCACAGACTCTTATCATAGCTTCTAGCATTATAGCTTTTGCTTCTCAATACCCATTCTTTTCCAGTTCGTAGTCATTACTATCTTCCGTACATAATACTATACCGGTTACACTTTTGCTCGTTAGCATTCTATAACCTTTTAATAATTACGTCAACCTTAGTATCACGAACGCGTTAGATTCGGAATACCATCGCACTGATACTACTCATTTCTAGCTGCTTCTATCTTTGAAAGCTTGATCCATCATATAGAAGTAAAATAATTTATTGAGAGATCACTATGATCATGAACACTTCTTATATCGCATAGTTAGTACAGAAGGTGGCCAGCCTTTAGTACTTGACAAGCAATTAAATAACATGTGGTATCCTACTAGGCTTCTATCACACAGATAGATAGACATTCGGCAATACCTCCCCTTTTGGAAGGGTTGTTCTTCTCAGCTTACATGAAATGAAAAGAAGAGAAAAGAACGAACAGAAGAGAATTGTATATATGTAAAAAATATTGCCATAAAATATCTGGCTTGGAATCTACCTCTGAACTATAGAGGTTTGTCATAGGAGAACAAAACAAATACGTATTTATATCAACATCAAGTATTATAGCATCGTATTTCACATGCCTAAATATTTTTGCTATTCCGTCCATCATTCTATGGACCCATCCTCTTCCTCGAGCTTATACACAATCACCTTTGAAACTCCCTCGATATCGAAAATCGAATCTGGGATCTCATTCTAGACATCATCGTTACTAGAATTCTATGCTTGCATCGCAACCTTCCTCGTATAGTCATACGACCCTCTATTGATAAGGAGGAATAAATATTCAATAGGTAAATAGTCTACTTAATTAGTCTATTCAATGATAACTTATACATCACCACGACCCGATTAGTGGTACTCAATCTCAACATTCATTACAATATAACTCTCACAGTTGTCATTGTCTCATTATTCATAGACTCATTGGAGCATTACTATGGCCCACCACTGACCTACTGTAGTCATTCGCTTTCCATGAAGTCTTAAGAGCTAACCATACGGAGTCCATACATATCGTATCGAATTCTTCTAAGGAGGTAACATGATCACCATTCATGATTCATGAAGAACACTACTGATCCTGACGTACATTCATGACATGAAGCAGATAAAATGCAGAAGAGTTTTAATGAAAGCAATGATAGTAGGTTAATACCATTCTTAATCATATGTCTATATTAGGAAACATGAAGCTCAAAGGTTCATTTACTCCTTTTTGAAACATGGTCCTGGCTTATTCTCAAGATAGTTCCTTCTAAGATAGATAGCCCGCTCATGGCGATTACACGAATTAAACCTTTACCAAACTACTATTACGGTTGGGTATTGCACAGTCATCAGAAGGAATGTCAATCTTCCAAACCATAATACAACCTTCACGGCTTCAACCATTATCACTGCATCCCTCTGGCACGAGCGCCTATAATTGTTCTCTTGCACTTAGAGTGTCGGCCACCTCATTGGCATTTCCTGATAGTAATAGTTCCTTATAATTAATGATTTTTTAACCACCTTCAACTAAATTTTCTACCTCATTTCAATCACTGCTTATGTGAAAATGCTTTTCTTAAGTCCTTGTGATAAAAAAATCACCATTTTTCCATAAGTCACTGCCTTAGTCTTTGAATGTAAACATTATCATGGCTGACTCTCGATCATACTTAGGACATCTTTTATCTTGGGCCCTTCTTGCTTTAACAATTCTGACCTTCATTGGTTCAATCTATACTTCTTATGGTTCAACACGTGCCCACCTAGCATTATTATAATTACGCCATATTTCCTTCATCAAAATTTCTATTCTTGAGAACTTTGAATATTACCTTTCTCCTTGTAAAACCTCTAAGGTAATCCTTAAATCCTTCATCAGGTACACTCTAGGCACAGGGCATATCAAGATACCATTTATTAATACCAGAATCATCGTCTATATACTTCTGAAAAATTTCTCCACTGATCCTTAAAGGTTGTTGTTACCTTAATCCCTTCCCATCCATACTGTCAAAACTCATACTGTCCCTATTAAGGGTGAAATGCCAACCTTCATGCATTCCCTTATGGTTCAACTCAAGTTATCGAAGTTATATCCTTAATTCCACCTTTAAAAAGGTACTTGCATCCTTCCATGGACAAATCAAGTCATATGTCCTGGAAAGATTATCTTATTCAATCATTCCCACCCAGATAGTCTATACCAATTTCACAATAGCATCTTTATTCAAACTGAGGTCAACCCATATGGCCTTCAAAAGATAACAATGGTTACCCGCTTTTCTTTCCTAATTTGGTAATGACAACAGGGATGTTCTGGAAGATATTGGTCGTGTTCAACGTGAACTTGTTCTTAATAATTCCTCATTTACTTTTGTTGTTTATCTCAATAGTCATCTCAATGTTGGGATATCTTTCATACCTGGCGTCTCCTTATTTATCCTTCGATCTATCTCAAGGTTTCCTCGAATCCTCCCAACCTACAGGTGATAAAATATATGTATCACTTATGCCTTCAACCATCAGCTTTAACTCATAATGAATCACCCTCATCCTGATGATTACATACTTTTCTATTTCTATTGCTACGAGTCTTTAGGGTTTCCTCATACCCAACTCCCTTATCATTCCTCAAACTGTATTGCCTTTTTATTCCTTTCCACTTCAGTTTCTCTTTATTTTCCTTTCTCTTACAATCATTTCATGAACCCACTAATCATTGACTTCAAACATCACGTCGTTCTGGGATTCTAGTCCTTAGAACAAATCTTGACAACTTTTACAATCTTAAATTCATAATTTATCATACTCGTCCGCCTTTGCTCTGGCTCTAAAGCTTTTACACTATCTCCATAACCTTGGGAATTACTTTCTCGAAAACAATTGACTAAACTTTAATCAGTTTATCATAACCTCTGGCTCCGTGACTTCCTTGGCCTTTTACCAGTGGGTGGCCTCTCTCTTAGGAGGGTAAGTGACAAAAACAGACTTTTGTGATTCGTCCATCATTTCGAATCTCAAATGATTCCAATATTTCCTTTATCCAGGCTCTCGCCTCTACTGGGTTTGCTTGTTCCTTGGAACTCTGAGAGCTTAGAGACTTAAAGGTCCTGAAAGAATTTCCCACCGCACTGTATCCTCAGGGTGGTGGTTGGGGATAATAGTCTAAGTTCTTTTTAGACAGGTCCATGAATTGCCGTATAGGAGTACAATCTCAGGTCTCCTTTCCTTACTCGACTTTCTGTTTCCTTAGTATGAAATGTTTCATCCTTCTCCCATACTTAGGGTTATCTTATACGTTAAAATCCTTGTTTTCCACTTCATTATGTTATGGGCTCCTTCTTTCTTAATGGCAACCTCCCTGACTATCACATTCGGGGTTTGCCCTAAATCTTATTCCTCGAGCTATGGATTTCATCTAAGATCCAGTCATTACGCTCTTAAACATTTGGAACCCAAATTCTGTAGGAATACCTCGTTATTCCCTTATCATCTTTCTTGGTATTAATCTCTTCTCGAGTCATTGACTTTCTTCCTTCATTCATCACTTTTTTTTGGCACAATATTATATTTTCCAATAATCCAGACCGCATAGCGATCTCAAACAGCTTTTCGGTATCGGCTCCGGTTGCGTTCACTTCTATTTCCATTTTCTTAAAATCTCCAATCAACTCTCTTAGAGACAATATCATCTTGAGTTTCTCCTTTCTACTAAGGGCATTAGCCACCATTTTGGCTTTCCCTGGATGATAAAGAATCTCATAATCGTAATCCTTGATTAGCTCTAACCACCTCATTTGGCACATGTTGAGTTCTTTCTGCGTGAAAATGTACTAGAGCACTTATGGCTTGTGTAAATCTCGCACTTCTCTCCATACAAGTAGTGCCTCCAATCTTTAGGGAAAAACTATTGCCACGAGCCCAAGCTCATGGGTGGGGATATCAAATTTTATATTCCCTTAATTGTCTTGACGCGTACGCGATTACCTTACTGTGCTGTATAAGAAGCACCCTAATTCCTTATGCGAAGCGTCACTACACTTCACAAAATCTCATTTTCCATCCGGCAACGCCAACAGAGGGGACGTCACCAACCTTTGCTTCAGTTCTTAAAAGTTGTTCTCGCATTTCTCTGTCCATTCGAACTTCTCAGTCTAATGAGTAAGTCGCGTTAAAGGAGCTACTATCTTTACAAACTTGAACGAACCTCCGGCAGTGACCGGCCAATCCTACCTCTGGTAGTCGCCCTAACCATGGTTATCAATTCCTCAGCGATCATCTCTTCAGTCTTGTTGGGATCCTCCACGAGATCCTTTCAACAACAATCCTTTCTGGGACAACATCCTCAACCGCTACATCCTCAATATGAATATCATCCGGTCCCTCATTAGGGTGTTCCATTGGATCCACAATCCGATCCCCAATCAGTAATAAAACATCATCGCGTTGTAGCTCCTCAACCTCAGGGTTCGGAGTCCCGCTACTATATACGATAACGAACTACGCTTCTATCAAGATATTTATAAGGGTTCCCATAAGGGTTCCCATAAGGGTTCCCATAAGGGTTTTAACTGTCAGTACTACATTAGGTAGCCCGACTATGAACTTGGCAAGAGTTCTTATTAACTTAGTGAACTTATTATCTTAACGTCACATCATCTCTGAGGTTTATAACGCTTAGCTCTGACACCATTTCTGTAACACCCCCAAATCCGGGGTCGGGGATTCAGGTTGTCACGAGTTCTATTTCCCTTATCAATACTTAATCTTAACAGTCAACCAACTACTGAGTACTGTGACCCCACAATATACACACACACACACCACAAGTTATAGTCTCAGAGATGAATACCAAAAATAACACAAGTCATTTTATTCCACAATTATAAACCGTTACACCTTAAAAGGGTTTCTGAATAATTTACATATTCCTTGCCATTATTACAATTCATATTATACATAAGTCTGGTTCATCAATAGTTGAAAACCTAGCCTATTGGTAGCTCCTACCTCAGCTACGGCGGCATCAACGCTTCCAGAAAACTGTGGAACGTTTCCTAACCGCTTGCGAATTGGAAGCTTGGTCCTGTTCATCTTTTCTATTGTTGTTGTGTCATGAAAGAAGAAAGCAAGGGTGAGCAACAAGCCCACCGAAAAATATGTATAATAATTAACAATATATGAGCATTCTCATAGTACTTGTTAGGTCACACACACTGTAGAGGGGGTGAATACAGTGTAAAGTACAATCAAATCGAACTTTAATATCTCAAGTAACAGAAAACAAACTTTATTGAAACAATAAACTTGTTACAGTATGGAACTGTTACCTCTCAGTGATGAACAAATATCACGAGAGCTGCTAGGGTTACAATGAATAATCTTATCGAATATGATAACACTTATAGTGTAAACCCTATGTTTGTGTTTATATACTACACAGTTACAAGATAATCACTAATTGATATGGAATTTAATTCTGCTTCCTAAAATATATCAATCAGATATCTTTTTTTCCAAGTATTCTATTCATAGAATTCCTTCTTCATGCATATCTCTTCTTATGTTTATCTCGATCTTCTTTCCTTTAAACAGCTACTGTCCTTATCTGAACATCCTTCAGCACTTAAGTTCTGATATCCATCTTCTGATGATTATCTCCTGATAATATAAGTACTGATATCCTTAAGTCCTGACTTCCAGTAAGTACTGATTTATCCTGTTTAAGTAAGATCTGAAAACTAAACGTAAATCATATTAGCCATGACATTATCAAATATATCTAACAATCCCCCCCAACTTGTAAATTAGCATAATATACAAGTTTAATAGATATTTGATGATGTCAAAAACATTAAGTACAAATGCATGAGAATTAGACTAGATAACTACAACTTACAGTCCTTAAAGCTTTACCAATATTTAACTTCTGATAAAGCTTAAGTCTGTACAAATATCAGAATTTAATCAGTTGTAGATCTTCACTGGGCTTCATCTTCTGATCTCTCTGATGTCAGGTGTTATTCTGAGATAGTTCTTCAACAAA